>NW_011494824.1:149500-163256 GCF_000754665.1 Bison bison bison | reverse complement strand
GACTCATTGGAAAAGACTCTGATGCTTGGAGGGATTGGGGGCAGGAGGAGAAGGGGACGACAGAGGATGAGATGGCTGGATGGCATCACTGTCTCGATGGACGTGAGTTTGGGTGAACTCCGGGAGTTGGTGATGCACAGGGAGGCCTGGCGTGCTTCGATTCATGGGGTCGCAAAGAGTCGGACACGACTGAGCGACTGAACTGAACTGGACTGAACACAATGCTGTAGACTAACTGAACTTAGCCCGTCACCCAGCTACAGCATAACACACATTCTCCTCAAGTGTACATTAAACTGTCTCCAAGATGGGCTATGTTTGGGGTCACAAAACTAGTATTAATAATTCAATAAGATTGAAATAATGTAAAATGTCTTGTCCAGCCCCAGTGGAATGAAATTAGACTTCAGTGGAAGGAAAGCTAGAAAAATCACAAATACGTGGACATCACACAACACACAGCAAACAACCAGTGGGTCAAAGAAGAAATCACGAGATAGCAGAGCATATCTTAAGACAAATGAAAACAAAAACAGCGTACCAAAGCTTATGAGATGCAGCAAGGAACTGCAAAGAGAGACATTTAAAGCTATAAACAGGGAATTCCCTGGTGGTCCAGTGGCTAAGAGTCTGTGCTCCTGATATAGGGGGGCTGGGTTCGATCCCTGGTCAGGGAACTAGTTCCCACATGCCACAACTAAGACTCTATGCAGACAAGTAAATAGAAATAAATTTAAAAAATAAAGTTATAAACATATTAAATGAGAAAAAAGATTCCAAGTCTATGGCCTAGCTTTACACCTTAAGAAACTAGAAAACAAACACACTAAATAAAAAACTAGCAGATAGATTATACATAATAAACGTTACAGCAGAAATAAATAAAATAGAGTATAGAAAAACAATAGAGAAAAATAAAAGAAATAAAGAATTCGTTTTTTGAAGGGACAACAAAATTGACAAAACCTTGGCTAGACTGATCAAGATAAAGAGATGAGATTGAGTAACTAAGGAAAGAAAGAGGTGACATTATAACAGATTTTACAGAAGTAAAAAGAATTAGAAAAAATATTATGAATAATTGTATGTCAACAAATTTGGCAACTCTGTGAAATGGATAAAATTCTAGAAACATACAAGCTACCACGATTGAACCAAGAAAAATTCTGAACAGACCTATAATTGGACCACTCTGTAACTAGGAGAATGGGTAATTAAACATCTCCCAACAAAGAAAAGCCCAGGACCAGGTGCCTTCTGTGGCAAATTCTACCAAACATTTAAGGAATTAACAATCCTCCTCAAACTCTTCCAAATAATTGAAAGGGAGAAGGCACTTCCAAATTCATTCTAGGAGGTCAGCATTACTCTGATCCATAAGCTAGACAAAGACAGTACAAGAAAAGAAAAGTACAGAGCAATATCACCTGATGAATCTGAAGCAAAAATCAACAAAATACTAGCAAACAGAATTCAACAGCATATTCAAAGCACTGTACAGCACTACCAATTGGGTTTTATTCATAGAATATAAGGATGGGTCAACATATAGGAATTGATCAGTGTATTAATAATACACATAAGAGAATCAAGGAAAAAGGTGCATGATCATTCCAGTTGATGAAGAAACAGTTTTTGACACAACCCAATACTCTTTTATGATAAAAACATTTAACAAAGCAAGGATAGAAGGACATTTCTTTAACATAATAAAAGCTACATATGAATAACCCACAGCTAACATCATACTCGCACAGAGTCAGACACGACTGAAGCGACTTAGCAGCAGCAGCAGCAACATCATACTCGTGGGCTTCCCTGGTGGCTCAGAGGATAAAGCGTCTGCCTGCAATGCAGGAGACCCGGGTTCGATCCCTGGGTTGGGAAGAGCCCTTGGAGAAGGAAATGGCAATCCACTCCAGTATTCTTGACTGGAGAATCCCATGGAGAGAGGAGCCTGGAGTCCACGGGGTCGCAGAGTCAGACACGACTGAGTGACTTCACACACACACACACACACACACACACACACACACAACATCATACTCAATGGTGAAAGACTGAAACCTTTTCCTCTAAGATTGGGGACAAGACAAGGAGGCCTACTTTTGCCACTACTCTTTAATGTAGTACTGGAAGTATTAACCAGATTAATTAGGCAAGAGAAATAAATTAAAAGCTTTCACATTGGAAAGGAAGGAATAAAATAATCTTGTTTCATAGATAATATACTCTTACATGCAAAATACTCCAGCCCATACAATATCAATTGGAGCTAAAAATTCAGCAAACTTGCAGGATACAAAATTAACAGCCCCAAATTTGCTACATTTCTATACATTAATAATCAACAATCCAAATAGAAAACTAAATAAATAATTTTACTTGCAATAACACCACAAACAATAAAATACTTAGGAGTAAACTTAGTCAATGAGGCAAAAGATTTACACATTAAAAATTACAGAATCTTGTGGATGGAAATTAAAGAAGACACAAATAAGCAGAAAGACATTCTGTGGTCACGGATTGAAAGATAATGTCAATAAGATGTCAATACTATTCAAAGTAATCTACATTTTTAATACAATCCCAAAAGACCTCAATGGCATTTTTTGAGGAATTAGAGAAATCCACCTTAAAATTCATGCAGTATCAAAAGACTTAGGAAAGTTAAAAACAATCTTGAAAAAAAAGAATAAGTTGGAGATCTCATATTTCCTAACTTCAAAACTTAATGCAAAGCTACAATAATCGAGACAGTGTGGTACTGACATTTAAAAAAAAAAAAAAAGACATAGATACCCAATGGAACAGAATACAGAACCAATAAAAGAATTTGTAGATGTGATCAAATGGTTTCTGACATTCAGTGGGTAAAAGACAGTCTCTTCAAAAACATGATGTTGGGAAAACATAGAAGAGTGAAATTAGACCTTTGCTTAACACCATATACAAAAATTAACTCAAAATGGATCAAACACCTAAATCTAACACCTGAAACTATAGAACTTCTAGAAGAAAACATAGAAGGAAACTTTATAATATTGGATTTAGTAAGGGTTTCCTGGATAGGACACCAAAAACACAGGCAACTAAAGTAAAAATGAGACAAATTGGACTACACCAAAATTAAAAACATCTGTGCACCAAAGAATACAATCAATAGAGTGAAATGACAAAGGACAAAATAGGAGTAAAAGTTTGCAAGTCATAAAGCTGATAATAAATTAACATCCAGAATGTATAAATAACTCCTATAGCTCACAAACAAACCAGTCAATCCTAAAGGAAATCAACCCTAAATATTCATTGGAAGGACTGATGCTGAAGCTGAAACTCTAATACTTTGGCCACCCGATGTGAAAAACTGACTCATTAGAAAAGACCCTGATGCTGGGAAAGATTGAGGGTAGGAGGAGAAGGGGATGACAGAGGATGAGATGGTCAGATGGCATCACGGACTCAATGGACATGAGTTTGAGCAAGCTCCGGGATATGGTGAAGGACAGGGAAGTCTGGCGTGCTGTCGCCCATGGGGTCACAAAGAGTCGGGCATGACTGAACAACTGAACGACAACAATAAATAACTCGTACAGCTCACCAACAACAAAATTTGATTCAAAAATTGTCAAAGAACTTAAACATTTCTCCAAAGATGATACACAAATGGCCAACATGCATATGGAAAGATGCTCAATATTACTAATTAGGGAAATGCAAATCAAAGTCACAATAAGATTCCACCTCACACCCATTAGGATGGCTACTATGAAAAAAAAAAACAATGGAAAATAGCAAGTGTTGATGAGGATGTGGAGAAATTAGAATCCTTGTGCATTATTGGTAGGAATGAAAAATGCAGATGCTATGGGAAATAGCATGTTGGTGTCTCAAAAAATTAAAAGTAAAATGACTATGTGAACCAGCAATTCCACTTATTAGTATAGACACAAAAGGACTGAAAAGTAGGATCTTAAAAGATACTTTCTCATTTCTGTTCATAGTAGTACCATTCACAACAGCTGAGAAGTGGAAGCAAACCAGGTGTCCATTAAAGAATGGATGAATAAATAAGATGTAGTGTATACATACACGCTAGTAAAGTAATGCTCAAAATTCTCCAAGCCAGGCTTCAACAGTACATGAACCGTGAACTTCCAGACGTTCAAGCTGGATTTACAAAAGGCAGAGGAACCAGAGATCAAATTGACAACATCAGCTGGATCATCAAAAAAGCAAGACATCTATTTCTGCTTTATTAACTATGCCAAAGCCTTTGACTGTGTGGATCACAATAAACTGTGGAAAATTCTGAAAGAGATGGGAATACCAGACCACCTGACCTGCCTCTTGAGAAATCTGTATCGCAGGTCAGGAAGCAACAGTTAGAACTGGACATGGAACAACAGACTGGTTCCAAATAGGAAAAGGAGTCTATCAAGGCTGTATATGGTCACCCTGCTTATTTAACTTATATGCAGAGTACATCATGAGAAATGCTGGATGAAGCACAAGCTGAAATCAAGATTGCTGGGAGAAATATCGATAATCTCGGATATGCAGATGACACCACCCTTATGGCAGAAAGCAAAGAATTAAATAGCCTCTTGATGAAAGTGAAAGAGGAGAGTGAAGAAGTTGGCTTAAAGCTCAACATTCGGAAAACAAAGATCATGGCATCTGGTCCCATCATTTCATGGCAAACAGATGGGGAAACAGTGGAAAGAGTGGCAGACTTTATTTTCTGGGGCTCCAAAATCACTGCAGATGGTGACTTCAGCCATGAAATTAAAAGATGCTTGCTCCTTGGAAAAAAAGTTATGACCAACCTAGACAGCATATTAAAAAGGAGAGACATTACCAACAAAGGTCTATCTAGTCAAGGCTATGATTTTTCCAGTAGTCATGTATGGATGTGAGAGTTGCACTATAAAGAAAGCTGAGCACCAAAGAATTGATGCATTTGAACTGTGGTGTTAGGAGAAGACTCTTGGAGTCCCTTGGACTACAAGGAGATCCATCCAGTCCATCCTAAAGGGAATCAGTTCTGAATATTCATTGAAAGGACTGATGTTGAAGCTGAAACTCCAATATTTTGGCCTCCTGATGTGAAGAACTGACTCACTGGAAAAGACTCTGATGCTGGGAGGGATTGGGGGCAGGAGGAGAAGGGGACGACAGAAGATGAGATGGTTGGATGGCATCACCAACTCAATGGACATGAGTTTCAGTAAATTCAGGGAGTTGGTGATGGACAGCGAGACCTGGTGTGCTGTGGTTCATAGGGTCGCAGAATCAAACACAACTGAGTGACTAAACTGAACTAAACTGAGTGTATACAGAAGACAACTCTGTTCATGCTACAACGAGGCTTAAGCTTAAGGACATAATATTAAATGAAATAAGAAAGCCACAGAAAAACAAATATCATGTGATTTCACTTATATGAAGTATCTAAAGCAATCAAACTCAGAAACAAAATGTAGAACACTGGTTATCCCAGGGCTGAGGGAGAGAAAAACAAGGAGCTATTGTTGAATGGGCACAGACTTTCAGTTTTGCAAGATGAAAAAGTTCTAGAGGGCTGTTCCACCGCCCTGTGAATATACTTACCAGTACTAAATCGTACACTTAGAAATGGCTAAGATGGTAAATTTTATGTGTTTGGGTGGCTTCTCTGGTGGTCCAGTGGTTAAGAATCCACCTTGTGATGCAAGGGACACCAGTTTGATCCCTAGTCTAGGAAGGTCCCAGCTGCCACGGAGCCCCGCAACTGCTGAGCACACGCATTCGGACCTATGCTTCACAACAAGAGCGCACCTCGGGCCCGTGCTTCACAATAAGAGCAGCCCCTGCGGTGAGAAGCCTCACTCACTGCAGCTAGAGAAGGCCCATGTGCAGCAATGAAGACCCACCTCAGCAAAAAATAAATAAAGCTTTAAAAAAATTCATGTGTTTTTATCATAATAATTAAAAAAGACTAAAGAAGAAGCACTTCCTCTCAGCCACTGAGATAATGAATGGCAGAGACAAGGTTCAAATCCAGGTGTGGGATTCAGCTAAGGGGTTCCTTCTACTGTACAACACAGTTTTCATTTTGCAAAAGAAAAAAAAAAAAATTAAGAGATTTGAAGTGGCTATTAATATCAGGCACAAGAGATTTTAAGGCCAGGAATATTACTAGAGACAAATACTTCACAATGATAAAAGGATCTAGTCATCAGAAAGATATAACAATTATAAATAGATATATACCAAAACAAAGACACGAAATATGATGGAATTAAAAAGAGAAATAGATAATTGAATATTTTTACTTGGAAATTTCAAGCTTCTCTCTCAGTAACAGATAGAACAATGAGATAAAATTGACCTAATGACACAATTAGAACATTCCACCCAACAACAAAATATAGTTCTTTCAGTTTCACAGGGAACATTCTTCTCCAGGATAGACTATATTCTGGGTCATAAAACAAACTTCAATAAAATTTAAAATTTGCAATCATACAAAGTATATTAAGTATACTTTCTGGCCATAATGAAATTAAACTAGAAATTAACAACAGGAAGAGCCTAGGGAATTCTGAAATATTTGCAAATTAAAGAACAAATTTTCAAATAACTCATGAGGCTAAGTTACAAAGAAAATAAATAAAAAAATAAAATATGACACAAAAATATGTAAGCTACGGTCACACAAATGATCAGAGGGAAATTTTTATCTTTAAATATATACAGAAAGATATCAAAAATCTAAAGTTCTACCTCAAGAACCTAGATGCTGCTGCTAAGTCACTTGAGTCGTGTCCGACTCTGTGTGACCCCACAGACGGCAGCCCACTAGGCTTCTCTGTCCCTGGGATTCTCAGGCAAGAATACTGGAGTGGGTTGCCATTTCCTTCTCCAATGCATGAAAGTGAAAAGTGAAAATAAAGTCGCTCAGTCGTGCCTGATTCTTAGCGACCCCATGGACTGCAGCCCACCAGGCTCCTCTGTCCATGGGATGTTCCAGGCAAGAGTACTGGAGTGGGGTGCGATTGCCTTCTCCACAAGAACCTAGATAAGGAGGAACAAATCAAAAACAGTATAAATAGAAAGTCAATAGTAACTGTAAGAGCATAAATCAATAAACTAGAAAAGCAGAAAAATAAAATGGAGGAAATCAATGAATTCAAACATGAGTTCCTTGCAAAAATCAACAAACTTGGTGTACCTTTGGCAAGAATAACATAGGGAAAAAAATTAAGAACACACAGTTACCAAAGTCAGCAATGAAGAGAACTCACTACAAACCTACAAAAAAAGAATGTTAACAGAACATAACAAAGAAATTTACGCAGACAAAATAGACTTAGATGAAATAGTCAAATTCTTAGATACACACAAAAGTGACTCAAGAAGGAATAGAAAATCTGAATAAACATTTATAAAGTAAATAAATTAAATTAGTAATTTAAAATCTTCCCACACAGAAAAGCCCAGCCCCTAATAGCTTCACTATTGAATTTCTACCAAATATTTAAGGAAGACAATACTATATAAACACTTGCTGAAAACAGACAAGAAGGGAAAACTTCTCAATTCATTTAATTAGGTTGGTGCTACCTTGATACCACAAAATGATCAAGGCATCACAAGAGAGGAAAACTATAGATTAGTGTCTCCCATAAACACAGATACAAAAAAAAAAAGTCTTTTCATAAAATATTGTCAAACTGAATCCAGCAACAAATAAAAAGGTATGTTCTGCAGACTGTGGCTCCCTGTTACCTACAGACCTAACAAGACTCTCAGTTTTGACCATTTGAGACACCTTGTTGCAGATGTTGATGTCCCGAATATTCCCCAGCTCTTTTCTCGTAAACACTGTTGGACTCCTCCCCGTAAGGACCTACAATTGTAACTGCAAACTTCTTGTTCTACATGTAGGCTGCAGGATCATGGGAAATGGCACCCATGGGGACATCCCTCACGCATTCATGGACAAGAACTCATGGTAGATACACCTGCTTTCTTTTCCTTTGATTAAGATACTGCGGGGCATACTTTACAGTCCCCCAGGGCCACCTGTGGGTCAGTAACAGACATGGCAACCAGCTCATAAATGCACCCGGCATGAGCTTCTTTCCTTTCCCTGTCTCATTTCCCTACTTCCCCACTGAGGCTCCCTAGGGTCACCTCCCTAAACTACGTATACTCAGACCCTTGTCTCTGGTTCTGCTTCCAAGACACACCTATTGGCCAAGTCCTGTTCTTTCTGCTGTGGCACAAGCTGAGAACAGTGCAGGAATGTCTCCCCCAATTTTTAATGAAGTTGTTTGGATCGAAGCCAGAAAGACAGATGGCACCTCAGATTATAACTGATTTTTTTCTAGGAACAGCTTGAAAAAAAATAAATTTGGGCAGAGAGGAAATTTCAGCAACAGAAGGAATTGGGTCACCTTTGGCATTTGGGTTTTCATATCTCAGTAAGCGGAGTTGATGTGGTTATTGCAGAAATCCAATCCAATCATCATCTTCATTGTAACAACGGTGCTGACTTCACATAGCAGGCACAGTGAGATCAGGAGACTTTCCCCCATTGCCTTGGTGACTTACCTGAGTGAGACAATGTTCACTTTGCAAGGCAATCTACATCCCTTATTCCCATCCCAAGGCCTGGCTGCCCAGTTCTGTACTGGATCATCCTTTATGCAGAGAGAAACACGGGATGAGAATTAGGATCCAAGAATGTGAGTCCATGCTCTTATCTCTCTTTTACACAAACTCACATGTCCACGTGAATGAAAGCTGCAAAGGTATGAAAACAAAAGTCTTATCTGGAAGTTTCCTGGACCTCTTTTCACTAGATTCACTTTTTCTCCTTCACCTATTCAACAAATATTTATTTTGCATCTTCTATGACCCATCGCTGTGACAGAGTGTGGTGGATACGTTCTGAAGTGACCTCTCCTACTGAGTCACACCCCTGTATAATCTCCCCCCCTTAAGTGCAGAAGAACCTATGACTTGCTTCTAACTAACAGAACACAGCAAATGTGACAGGATGTCACTCTGTAACTGTGTAAGACCTCACTTTAGCAAACTGGAGGGGAAGAAACTCCCCCTTAATACCTTTGAATAAGTAGGCCACCATGTTGTGAAACTGATTTACATGGGAGCAACCAAAGTGCAGCATCAAGGGACACGGTGGCCTCTAGAGGCTGAGAACACCCCTGGCCAATGAGAACAGGTACCTCGGTCCTTAGCCATAAGGACATTCATCTGCCACTTCTGAGTGAGTATGGAAGTGGATTTTTCCCCAATTGAACCTCCAGCTAGGAACGCATACCAGCCAACTTCTTGATTACAGCCTTGTAAGATCCTGAGCTGAAGACCGAGTTAAGCCATACTTGGATTTCTGATTAATCTAGACTTTCACTAAATAATAAATGTGTGTTGTTCAAAGCTGCTAAGTTTGTGATAATATGTTATGCAACACATAAAATACTCAGAGCTTGGAATACTTCTTTGTTCTCTCACACCCTTTGGATTTAAATCTGTCATCTTCCCTGACACCCTGAATTGGATGTATTACTCAGGCTCCAGTTCTGGAGGATCAGAGTATCTGATGGATGCCTGGCAAAGGGAGTACCACTCATGGCCTGAAATGACCAAATTGACTTGGCAGCTGAACTGCACTAAGGAAAGAGGAAGGGGCCAGTGCACTTGCAGCTTCTTGGGCGTCAAGACTGCTTGTGCTCACCAGGGTCTGAATTCTCACCTTCTTCCTGAGCACAGTACTGGATTGCATTTCCCAAATCCCTTGCAATTCATGGTTCTCACTAATGGAATATCAACTTTCCAAAGTGCTACTGTCACTTCTAGGACAAGAGAGCTAAGAATGAGGCTGCCTTCTCTGTACTTTCTCTTCTCTCAACCATTAACTGAAAAATTTATAGTGGAAAATCTTGAGGCCGTAGAAGATGGCAGGAAAATGATAGAAGACTCCTGGATTCTCGAAGGACTACATGGCATTAAGCCCCAACCCCCTCCCTGACTTTTATTGGACAAAGTCTATCATCTAGGGCTCAACCAGAGAAAAAGAACTCCTTATATCTGCAGACAATACTATTGTCAGGCATGCTAAGTCACTCCAGTTGTGTCCAACTCTTTGTGACCCTATGAACTGTAGCCCTCCAGGCTCCTCTGTCCATGGGATCCTCCAGGTAAGAATACTGGAGTGGGTTGCCATGCCCTCCTCCAGGGCATCTTCCCGACCCAGGGACTGAACCCACATCTCTTACATCTCCTGCACTGGCAGGCAGGTTCTTTACCACTGGCACCACCTGAGGGAGCAGCAGTTCCCAGGGGTATCAGCAGAGTGGAGAAGGACACCTGAGGGGTCTCAATTTTATATATGCAGTTTGTGCTCATAATTATTTTGATTACTTTATGGGTCATATGTGCTTTACCAAAAAATAGCTACTAACTAAATAATATGCAAAATGTCTCATTCTTGTTTAGTCTTCGATATGTGAAATACAGTCTACCAAAAAATAAATCTGACATCAAATCAATTTTACCTGGTTGCTTTAATCTCAGTAAGACCCCTTAAGAGAATGGTAGATGTTGAATGCCTGTTGAAAACAGCAGGCAAGGAGATATATATTAAGATGCTTATTGCAAAAAGTTGGCTCACATGACCATGGGGCTTGACTATACACATCTAAAATCCTTAGAGCAGGATATCAGGAAAGGCAGGGTGGAACTTTCCAGTACAAACCGAAGCTTCAGTCCACAGGTGGAATTTCTTCTTCCACACGGAAGTCTTAGCTCAGCTCTTAAGGTTTTTTGACTGATCAAATCAGGGTCACTCAGAATGTCTAACATAATCTCTCTTACCTAAAGTCAACTGATTTGGGATGTTATTTACATCTACAAAATACCTTCATAGAAATACCTGGATCAATGTTTGAATAACTGGACACTGTAACCTAGCCTAACCTAGTCAAGCTAAACATGAAACTGACTTTCACAACAGTGACATTAGTGAATACAACCGTGATAACCCACTGATGTTTGAGGCATTTCTATTATTAACAGAGTCTGCCTTGACTAATATGATTTTACTTATGAAGAACAGAGATAAGAATATCTAATTCCTGGGAGTGTCTATACCCCTAATTAATAGTGGGAGCCCTCAAGACCTCTGCTACTGCTCATTAGGACACAGGTAGGTGTTCCTCTAATAAGTCTTTGATTTCTTAACAAATTACTCTGAATCTCAGTGTGTCAGCATTTCCATGGCTATGACCCTGCCCCAGATCAAGCCACTTCATCCCTCAGTCATGACACCAGTCCTAGATGGCTCTCTACTTTTCAGTTTATCATTTGTACTGTTACAGAATGAAATTTTTATGCCCAAATTTGGCCATGCCATATCTCATTAGTTATTTCCATCATTCTGTTTTGCTTGTATGTATAACTCAAACCCCTTATCTTAAAAGACACAAGACTTACAGCTTACATGTTTAGCTTCATCTTCTATCACCAGCTTCTCCAGCTCTGGGGTACCATGTCTTACACTCATTCTATCCACACACAAATCTACTCCCTTTTCCTGGTAACACTTTATTATATTTGTACCATCACTTTATGGGAAATAGATGGGGAAACAGCTGAAACAGTGTCAGACTTTATTTTTCTGGGCTCCAAAATCACTGCAGATGGTGACTGCAGCCACTAAATTAAAAGACACTTACTCCTTGGAAGAAAAGTTATGACCAACCTAGATAGCATATTCAAAAGCAGAGACATTACTTTGCCAACAAAGGTCCATCTAGTCAAGGCTATGGTTTTTCCAGTGGTCATGTATGGATGTGAGAGTTGGACTGTGAAGAAAGCTGAGTGCCAAAGAATTGATGCTTTTGAACTGTGGTGTTGGAGAAGAGTCTTGAGAGTCCCTTGGACTGCAAGGAGATCCAACCAGTCCATTCTGAAGGAGATCAGCCCTGGGATTTCTTTGGAAGGAATGATGCTAAAGCTGAAACTCCAGTACTTTGGCCACCTTCTGCAAAGAGTTGACTCATTGGAAAAGACTCTGATGCTGGGAGGGATTGGGGGCAGGAGAAGAAGGGGACAACAGAGGATGAGATGGCTTGATGGCATCACTGACTTGATGGACGTGAGTCTGAGTGAACTCCGGGAGTTGGTGATGGATAGGGAGGCCTGGCATGCTGCAATTCATGGAGTTGCAAAGAGTAGGACATGACTGAGTGACTGAACTGAACTTATGCTTTTATTAAAAATGATTTTTGTCATTTATTTTGATGTTACTGATAACAAATAATATGCATTATTTCTTTCAATTTTCACAACACCACTTTGAGGTTGAAACACTATTACTGCTAGGTAGAAAGTATCAGATCTGGCATTTAAATGCAAACCAATCTACCCCCAAAGCCTAAACTCTTAACCACCATACTAAACTGCTCTCAAGCCTTCATACTTATTGTTCTCTGCTCAGAATTCCCAGTCTCACCTCCCTAGCTCTTATCTCTTCCATTTGGGAAACTCCTTCTCATCCTTTGAGGCTCAGTTCAAGCATCACAGTGTCAACAGAGCTTTTCCTGCTCACCACCAGGCTCTGTATCTCATCCTCCCACAGTCAGCTGCATCTCCCACTCTAAGAGCACTAACATGGCTTCTCTTTTCCTGACTGGACCTGACTAATGCACATCGCATCGTCATAACAAAGACAGCTAGAGCTCTGATATCTCTCTATGGGTCCATGGATGGTTGACAAGCAGGCCTGCCAACTAGACTGCAGATGCTACATAAACCACCAAGACGTCTGATGTTTATCACTCAGATTCTCCTTCTTATCCAAAACCAACAGGTCAAATGAATTTTAAAATTACATAAGTCCTACATGTAAACCAAAGAGAGACAAAGATAAATATTGAAAGGCAATAGGAGAGAAGATCATTGCTGACAGTGCCCTGTTACATGGTCATAGAAGTTAAGGGTTTAACAGTGCCCCAAATAGCTTAGAAATGCTAGTCAAATAGACAATTCTATTATCTCCTTTAAGAAGGATCTCAGGCCTGCTTCCCAAATTCCTAAATTATATTTCTCAACAGAGACACTGAAGGGAGAGAGACCAAGTAGAAAGCTATAACTCCAGTCCTGAAGAGAGACAAATGTCTTTTCATAGAGTAATGAGAGTTTTGTGTTACAGTTTGCCCAATATTCTGATTTCCCTCTCACCCATCAGGGGAATCACACCTCTCCATCCATACATATATCTGCATCCTGTTAAATAGAGGGATGTCCATTTCACTTGCTTTTGATAGTGAAATATGGGCAGAAGTGGTGTTTATTAATTCAAGCAAAAGTTTTAAGAACCTAGCATGATCACTCATGTCTCCTTTCCCCTCTGCCACAAAACTGCAATCGTCCCTTATATAGGCTGCTCATCACCTGGCTATCAGAATGAAGATGTGTCTAATCCAGGATAAACATGTTGCAAGAGCAGGTAATTAAACTTCCTCATGAAAAGTCACTGAGAATTTAAGTCATCTGTTAGACTGCCAAATTCTCAGACTGTTCTGCTAATAAAGAGATTGGTTCCAAGACTGGGATTTCTTCAATAAAAGTCTAAAATATACAGCTTTTGAAACTGGAAGGATGGCAGTCCATGTAATTTTTTGATGAAATACATGATAAAACGTTCACCTGCCATAATTTACAAAACATGTAATTCCCT
>NW_011494824.1:138253-149400 GCF_000754665.1 Bison bison bison | reverse complement strand
TTACAAAACATGTAATTCCCTTATGAGCTTGTGCTTATAGTCTAAAATGGAATTTTAGCAGGGTGACTTGGTTTCTCTTTATAGCATGTGACAAAATAATACAAGAAAGACATCAGAAAGAATTTGCTTTTTTTTTGTTTTGTCAAGACAAAAACCTGATAGGTAATCCAGAAATTTAAGACCTGGTATAATTTGGGCTTATGTCTTAAGCCCAAACAGAAAAGATAAAACTGAGGTCTCTGACTGGCTAAAGTTGATTAAAACTTAGCCTCATAGGAAGGAGAAGCTCAAGAATGTAGCATTCAGACATCACATTAAACCCTCTGAATTAACTTGGCATCTGTGTCTTTTTATTAAGCTGGCGTGTGTGCACACACTGGTACTCTCCTTGAGTGTGACCAGAAACAGAATACGATGGGCTATCACTCGCATCTATTTCTGCTTTATTGACTATACCAAAGCCTTTTCCTGTGTGGATCACAACAAACTGGAAAATTCTTCAAGAAATGGCAATACCAGACCACCTGACCTGCCTGTTGAGAAATCTGTATGCAGGTCAGGAAGCAACAGTTAGAACTGGACATGGAACAACAGACTGGTTTCAAATAGGAAAAGAAGTACGTCAAGGCTGTATATTGTCACCCTGCTTATTTAACTTATATGCAGGGTACATCATGAGACACGCTGGGCTGGATGAAGCACAAGCTGGAATCAAGATAGCTGAGAGAAATATCAGTAACTTCAGATATGCAGATGACACCACCCTTATGGCAGAAAGCAAAGAACTAAAGAATCTCTTGATGAAAGTGAAAGAGGAGAGTGAAGACGTTGGCTTAAAGCTCAACATTCAGAAAACTAAGATGGCATCCGGTTCCATCACTTCATGGCAAATAAATGGAGAAATAGTGGAAACGGTGACAGACTGTATTTTTTTGGGCTCCAAAATCAATGCAGATGGTGATTGCAGCCATGGAATTAAAAGACAATTACTCCTTGGAAGGAAATTTATGACTAACCTAGACAGCATATTAAAAAGCAGAGACATTACTTCACCAACAAAGGTCCATCTAGTCAAGGTTATGGTTTTTCCAGTAGTCATTTAAGGATGCGAGAGTTGGACTTATAAAGAAAGCTGAATGCTGAAGAAGTTATGCTTTTGAACTGTGGTGTTGGAGAAGACTCTTGAGAGTCCCTTGGACTGCAAGGAGATCCAACCAGTGCATCCTAAAGGAGATTAGTTGTGGGTGTTCATTGGAAGGACTGATGTTGAAGCTGAAACTCCAATACTTCGGCTACCTGATGTGAAGAACTGACTCATTTGAAAAGACCCTGATGCTGGGAAAGATTTGAGGGTGGGAGGAGAAGGGGATGACAGAGGATGAGATGGTTGGATAGCATCACCAATTCAGCGGACATCAGTTTGAGTAAACTCCGGGAGTTGGTGATGGACAGGGAGGCCTGGCATGCTGTGGTTCATGGGGTCGCAAAGACTTGGACATGACTGAGCAACTGAACTGATCACTGTAATAATTTTCACAAACCATATGGCAAAAGAGATTTTACTAGTGTAATTAAGGTTCCTAATCAGAAGACATTGAGTTCATCAAAAATATTTTCCTCAGTGAGCTTGATAATCAAGTGAGCCCTTACAACAGGTTTGAGAGCTTTGAAGAAAGAGAAATTCTGTTTTTGGCTTTGAAGAAGTAAGTTTCCATGTAAGGATTTGAGGACAGACTGTAGGAATTGAAAATAACCCCTGGACAACAGCCAGCAAGGAAATGAGGAGCTCACCCCTACAACCACAGGAACTAGATTCTTCCAGAAGCTACACCACATTGGAAGAGGACCCACAGGCTCCAGAAAGGTACACAGCCTGCTGAAACCTTGATTTCAGCCTTGTGACTCTAGGCAGAGAACCCAGCCACACCACACCCAGACTTCTGACCTATAGAATAAGGAGATAATTATGTGTGTTACCAGCCAATAATATTCTGATAATTTGTTAGGCAGCAAGAGAAAACTAACACAGCATCCAAATCTCGACCAAATAGCTCAGGGGAATGATCCTAAGGGTGTGGCAGAAAACTACCTATGTTCATGGAATTCTCCAGGCAAGAATACTGGAGTGGGAAGACATTCCCTTCTGCAAGAGCTCTTCCCAACCAAAGGCAAGTCTCTTGCATTGCAGGCAGGTTTTTTACCATCTGAGCCACCAGGGAAGCCCCAATAAACTCAAGACACACACAATTAAATATTAAGAGAAAGTCACATCTCAAAAAGAATTGTGGCAGCTACTGGCATCTGTTGACTAAAAGATACCAGCTAAGTTTTTGAAAGAGTTTTAAGTGAAAAGAACCATAATTATCAGCAGGAAAAGATTGGACGGTGCAAGACTTAAAATGACCTGTAGAAGGAAGCAGGTGAGAAAGCTACTCAGCATCTGATTAGAATATATTCTTCAAAATCCTCTTAGTTGCATCTAAAAACAATAATGTAAAAGGAAGGACATCTCAGAGAGTGAAGGAGCATGACAGACAAAGGCTGTCTTATCCCCAACTAGAACCTTCGTGCTTGTCATACAGAATTACAGAATTGCTATGCACAAGCATAGCAGTGTGCCCCCCAATCCTTCCCTTTCCAAATAAGCATATTTGTAAAGATTATCCTATCCCTGTTCCACCACTGAATTTGTGGGTAGGAATAACAAATTACATGTATTTTTGGTTCATTGATGTGTGATGCTGCTGGCATTTTGTCCCTCACCCTTAACTCTTTAGTTCACACCTACCAAATTTGAACTATAGTCTGAAAATTTTGCCTGAGGACTTTCTCTGCCCAAGTGTCAATCCAGAAGTTCTGAGGAATCAACCCCCACCCTGGGAGCAGTCCTCAAACAGTACCTAATGAGAGTCGAACCCAAGGTTCCTTGGCCCTCAGGTGGGATAATCCTGAGATATGTGACTTCTCTGGCTCCCCATAATTTCTCCAATGGGATATATCTTTAGCTGTCCGTGCCTTTTACTGGCTACCTTCTGTTCTTAATCTCATTTCCCCAATCTTCTATTACCTTTTCCTTCACTTCCTAGAAAAATCATTTGTGATTTTATCCCTAACCCAGGGTCCCATTCTAAGGAAACCCAATTGTAACAATTGTTCTCTGGATCCAGGAGTCACATATCTGGTAGAGACCATGCAGAAATTACCACACATCCTGCAGAGATCCTGAACTTTGAGTCTGAAGCAGTGATCGGGTCAGGGGTGGGAGCACTCCTGAAACGTGTCCCTTAGGAAAGAATGGAGTGTTTCCGTTTGAGGCACAGTAAAGGAACTGAATACCAGTGACTACTGTGAACCTTCTCACTCTGCACTTCCCTTTCCTGTACATCTCACTCTGTTGAACTTAGAAGTAAATCGTGTGATGTTTTTGGCCCACGAAAGTAGAAAGAAAGTAATGAGTCATTTCCTGGGGAAAGTTTTTAGAGTCAGCACATTATTTGCTACATCTCTTTTCTTTCTGCTGTATAACTGGGAATGTTCCAGACAGAGGTTTTTCTGTCAGCTGGATCTCAGAGTAAAAACTTTGTAGAGCCTGGCTGACTCAGGATAGATAGTAATAAACCATTCGTCTTCTAAGACACTGAGATTTCAGGATGACTTCTTACCATGATACAATCTAGTCTGTCTTGGCTGATACACTGTTCCCAAACAAGGATTTGGGAAAAATGAAGAAGACACAAATACCTATGCAAACCTTCACATCCTCTGAAAATGAGATTTTGAAGAAGAAACTTCAGCTCTTGTGATTTGGAAAGAAAGACAATCTAGTATTCCATGGCTATTTAGAGGAGCAGCAATCATAGGAATAAGGGGGCAAAGCAGAATTATGCAAAGGCCATCACTCAAGGAATTCAGGAGGATTTTTTTCTCCCCACAGATGGAGTTGTAAATAGCCAGAATATATTATCACAGGCAATCAGAAAACTGTTGTCAGTAATTTTAAATGGAACTTTGGTGAGTGAAGTGTTGAAAGAAGAAAAATCATTATGAAAAGCTCCCAGCTATCTCTTGTACGTTTTCCGGGAGCCCAGGATCAGGAACCTGTATAAGATACTGGCTCCAATTTCAGCACACACACACACAAAGATTTATTGTAGGGGATTGAATCAGCCATCTTGCTTCCCAAAGATGGCTGGAGAACTGGATATAGTTGCTATATAGACAAGGACAATTTCTCCAAGTCACTGTACACTGTTGACCCAGTAAATATGTCAAGTCTTAGCAGCCCCACTACTAAGAACAGACTACAGCTTACACTGGCAATATTATGGGTCATGATATTAGAACTGGAACTGGGATGAAGCCACCATTACTACAACCCATCACCACCAATGATTTGGCATGCTCCTGTCTTTTTTATTTTTATTTTTTTTCTCTAGCTTATAATTCAAAGTCTAGGGTGTGGTCCACTTGAAGGACAAATCCAGTACCATGGAGAGCCTAGAAAAGGATCTGGCACTTTCATTTCTTTGTAGTGAAAGGTGTATTCTGCCCCAAAATGAGAGTCTTCAGACAGAGGAAGGGGTTTAGATATTAGGTGGAAAAAAATAACAAACATCTACTATATGACAACAACCTTTAGCACGGAGAGGCACTGAGGTGAAAGTGTGTGAAAAGGACACGTACTTGGAGTAAGTCCCTATATGCAACTTCTCTTCTCTGAGCCTCAATGTTTCATCCATAAAATGGGTGATCACTATCTGTGTGATTCCTATTCCCACCTATCTATCTTTAACATATGCAGGCATTACTTGATCATATCTTCAAAAGTCACAAAAACTTACCATGGGCAGGTGGTAAGCCACAAACATGTTCTAATTGAACCATCATGCTTCTTAAATGTTTGAATTAGTTATCAACACTTAAAATATTAAGAAAGACTTGGATTTATTTTTTATAAGTTGAAATCAGATATTCTGATTTTTTTTCTTACATATATATAAAGTGTATCCACTTTCACCCACACTGCATATCCAGCTTCCCTGAAAACATTTCCCTGCCTTTCCTATCTGCCAATGTAACTTTCAAATCTATGACACAAAAGGAAGCTTCAGGGGGGCTCGAGCTTGATTCCTGTGTCTGTCACAAGCTGGGTGAACTTGGGACCATAACTTTTTTTAGTTTCAATTTCCCCATCTTTCAGAATGACCATGACTACCCTTTGTAGCTGAGCACAATGCCAAGGAAAGGACACCACAAACCCTTTGTTATCAAGCCCTCAGGTGTCCCCATAGGCCTTGCCTCCTGCCACTACATCCCTTTTTATAATTGAAGTTTTAGCAGCACAAAATGAGGCTCTCTCTTACATGCCCATATCTTTGCATATGCTGTTCCTGCCTTCTAGGTTATCTTGTCCCTTCTTTCCTCAACCTGTTTCAAGTGGCGCCTCCTCCATGAAGTCCTCCATGAAGTCCTCCATGATCTCCCTAAGCTAGGTGGGTTGCTTTCAATACCATCAAGGCTCTAACTCCTTATGCCTTACTACCATTTATCTAATACTTCTGTAAGTTATCTTCTAATGTCCTCACTAGACTGAGAAATTTTGAAGGTGAAGTCTTGTGGCAAGGTCATGGGGAAAACACATGAACTTATTCTCATTTATAAATGAACCACTTGAAAGAACCTCAAAATCATATTAGTGAAAAGATGCCACAAAAGAATACATACAGAACAAATAACAGCAATATTAAAATTTTTAAGCATGCACATATTTCTAAAATATATATTAAGGAAATATGTGCACGTGTGATAAGAGTAAAAGATATGCATGAGAAAAATAAATGAAAGAAATGTGTAATAAATGTTTCCTGAAGAAGGTAAATAGGACTTGCAATGGAGGGGGCTGTGTCTTATCTATCCGAAAAGCTACATCTTTATTGTAATATTTTGTTTCTTAAAGTTGGATGGTATATTATTATTTATACCTCTGTTTTCATGTTAAATGTCTTTAAACAAATCCTAAAGCAAAAATAAAGAGCATGGCATTTGGAGTTGGAAAGCTCCTATCTCTGCTACTGTCTGAGAGATTCTAGACATGTTATTTTTTAAGCCTCAAATTCTGTATGCACAGAAGGAGAATAAAGAATTGTTTCAAGCATTTTGTAAAACTTATAAGAGATTATGAGTATACAGCACAGAGTCTGGCATAGGAACTGTGTGTCAAATAAATGAACAAATATTAAGAACCACATAAGATATTTTAAATGCTTCCAGGGGAGCTTCCTTACTTAGCCCCTTGACATCTTTAAGGTAAAACATCCTATCCTCCTCATTTGTCAATACCTCAGTGTGGAGTGTGGAACAAATGTCAAGACCCTGAAATGTTTTCTTTCTCTTCAGAGATTGTCTTGAATGTTTAAATATCCAACATGAAGATAAAACATGAGCTCTTCAGCAGAAGGATCACAGTGTAAGGAAGAGGAATTTCAAGCAGAAGGTACTGCCTCCCTGGAGCCCCCTCATGCTGCCAATCACTTCCCTTGCCCTTGATTCAAACTTTGGAAAGTCTCAGAGCTTCAGGCAGTCAGCATTCACCTTTTTTTACATACAGTCCCACTGCTGCATCTTCCATCCTCCCTAACCTGTCAAATCTCAGCACCAAGGACAGCTCCCTGGGACTCTGACTCTGTTACCAAAACTGACTTTTAAGAGCTCCCAAGGCTCTTTAAGAAATGTTTGGCCACAAAAGCAAGTTGAGGTAGTCAGAAGTAACCTCTGCAGTTCTCTGCTCATGTTGGTAACAGGGTCTTTTTAGTTAAACTGAGAGAAGCTGGAAGTCATTTCTTTACAGTTCTTGGGAAAATCATGGAAACTTGAATTTAAATCATATCCAACAGTTAATTTAAAATAGTTTTCAACCAGATTGTGTCCTAGGCAATGTTCTACTGAGAAAGAAAGATTTTCAAAGTAAACATCTAAATGTATAAATACATATTTTTTAAGAGAAATCAAGGAAACAATCTTGAGATAGAGGAGGACAGGGGAGAAATTTAAGATTGGCTGATCAATGAAAGGCCATCTGAGAAGCTAATATTGAATCTGGACTAAAAGGAACTGGCCATATAAATAGTAGAGGGCCACACCCACTGAAGATAGATAGTGTGTGCCAAAGTCTGGGGAAGAGAAAATTCTGGTCTCTGGGGGCAAAATATTTCCATAAGATGTAACAGAAAGGGCAACAGTTCTGAAGACAGAATGAGGATGCTAAGTTTGTGGAACAGAAAGAAAGCAATGCGTGTGGCCTCAGGGCTTTCAACAAGATGAAGATGTGATGCAATGAAGCTAACAAAGGTGGCCAGGACCACACAACCAAGGCTACTGAGGCCACGGTTAAGAGTTCGGGTTTTATTCTACATGTGATGAGAAGTGGTTGGAATGACTTAGGCAGGGAAGTGATTTGCTCAGATTTAGGCTTTACAAGAATATTGTCTGGAGAATGAAATGAAATGAGGCAAGTTGTAGGAACAAAGACGTCTGTGAGCTGTCCAAGTAAGAGATGAGGCCAGACTAGACGACAGAAGTGGTTGAGTTGGAGCAAAGTGCATGGGTTCAGGAAATATTTTGGAGGTTGAATAGATCTTGTTAATACATTGGATGTGAAAAAAAGAAAGATTATGTTTGAAGCTTTTCATATGAGCAACTGAGTGAGTGAAGTTGCCTTTAACTGACTTGGGCAAAATTGATGTGGGGAGGACAGACCAATGAAGCACCAGGAGTTTCATTTTGAGCATGCTAAGCTTGAGAGCTGAGAAGCATCCCAGTGAAGGTACTAGGCATGTAGCTGGTAACATAAACACGGAACCCAGTCTGAGTTGTGTTCATTCAGCACCTTTCATATACGGATCACGCTTAGAGCAGGAGCTCTTATGAGGACATGGAGATTTTGTCACCAGGTGACCTTTGCCCTTTCTGGAGACATTTTTGTCTGCCACACCTGGGGGAGGAGAAAGATTACTAGCATCTATTGGGTAGACATGAGGGATGCTGCTAAACACTCTGCAAAGCACAGGATAGACCCCACAACAGAGAATTATCCCACCCACCATGACAATCGTGCCAAGGTTGGGAAACTCTGGCTTAGAGTTTGGAGAGAGATTGTACCATCTAAGGAAGGGGTATTAACAGACAGGAGACGACAGCTCAGAACTACTCAAGACTCCTCTATATGCTACCTGTGTCCTTTTACTTCTACTGTAATGTATGCCTCCGAAAATAATAACATCCATGATCCCTGGGCTTGTGAAAAAGGGAAATGAGATGATGTTTATCAGAAGTCAGCATGTTACCTAGAACCAGGAGGTGCTGAGTAGATGACTACTACTCCTATATGGGGCCTAACTTTACTTCTGCATTTTTACGAGGCCTCTGTGCTCCTCCCATCTAAACCAACAACAATGATGATGATAACATTCTCTTAGCCCAGACATCCATCTGTGAGCACCCCCTACACACCTTTCTATGGCACATTTTACATCAAAAGCCTCCTACTCTTTATGAGCCTATCCACCCCTGCTAAGTAGGAAGTAGGAAGCAGATTTTACTCATGTTTCTTGAGCCCCTTAAAATTTACCCAGACTCCAAGTTAGACACAAACAGGCTCCTTTACCCCTCACAGCAGCCCCAGGAAAGCACAGACCAGTATTTCCAGGTTACCATGGCTGTGAGCAGGGCTCAATTTAGGTATTACACAAATAAACTTCAAACATTTTGCTTCACCACCAAGCCAAATCAGGGTGCAATATCTGCTTATATCAGTTCACTTTGGTTCAGTTCAGTAGCCCAGTCATGTCCGACTCTTTGTGACCCCATGGACTGCAGCACGCCAGACCTCCCTGTCCATCACCAACTCCCGGAGTTTACTCAAACTCATGTCCATTGAGTCAGTGATACCATCCAACCATCTCATCCACTGTTGTTCCCTTCTGCTCCTGCCTTCAATATTTCCCAGCATCCGGGTCTTTTCAAATGAATCAGGTCTTCTCATCAGGGCCAAAGTACTGGAGTTTCAACTTCAGCATCATTCCTTCCAATGAACATACAGGACTGATTTCCTTTAGGATGGACTGGATGGATCTCCTTGCAGTCCAAGGGACTCTCAAGAGTCTTCTCCAACACCACAGTTCAAAAGCATCAATTCTTCAGCGTTTGGCTTTCTTTATAGTCCAACTCTCACATCCATACACGACTATTGGAAAAACCATAGCCTTGACTAGGCAGACCTTTGTTGGTAAAGTGATGTCTCTGCTTTTGAATACGCTGTCTAGGTTGGTCATAACTTTTCTTCCAAGGAGCAAGTGTCTTTTAATTTCATGGCTGCAGTCACCATCTGCAGTGATTTTGGAGCCCCCCAAAATAAAGTCTGTCACTGTTTCCACTGTCTCTTCATCTAATTGTCATGAAGTGATGGGACTAGATGCCATGATCTTTGTTTTCTATATGTTGAGCTTTAAGCCAACTTTTTCACTTTCCTCTTTCACTTTCCTCAAGAGGCTCTTTAGTTCTTCTTCAATTTCTGCCATAAGGGTGGTGTCATCTGCATATCTGAGGCTATTGATATTTCTCCCGGCAATCTTGATTCCAGCTTGTGCTTCATCCAGCCCAGCATTTCTCATGACGTACTCTGCATATAAGTTCAATAAGCAGGGTGACAATGTACAGCCTTGACGTACTCCTTTTCCTATTTGAAACCAGTCTGTTGTTCCATGTCCAATTCTGACTGTTGCTTCCTGACCTGCATACAGATTTCTCAAGAGGCAGGACAGGTGATCTGGTATTCCCATCTCTTTAAGAATTTTCCACAGTTTATTGTGATCCACACAGTCAAAGGCTTTGGCATAGTTAATAAAGCAGAAATAGATGTTTTTTAGAAACTCTCTTGCTTTTTCAATGATCCAGTGGATGCTGGAAATTTGATCTCTGGTTCCTCTGCCTTTTGTAAATCCAGCTTGAACATCTGGAAGTTCACAGTTCATATACTGTTGAAGCCTGGCTTGGAGAATTTTGAGCATTACTTTGCTAGTGTGTGAGATGAGTGCAATTGTTTGGTAGTTTGAGCATTCTTTGGCATTGCCTTTCTTAGGGATTGGAATGAAAACTGACCTTTTCCAGTCCTGTGGCCAGTGCTGAGTTTTCCAAATTTGCTGACATATTGAGTGCAGTACTTTCACACTTGAAATAGCTCAATTGGAAATCCACCACCTCCACTAGCTTTGTTCATTGTGATGCTTCCTAAGGCCCACTTGGCTTCACATTCCAGGATGTCTGGCTCTAGGTGAGTGATCACACCATCGTGGTTATATGGGTCATGAAGGTCTTTTTTGTACAGTTCTGTGTATTCTTGCCACCTCTTCTTAATATCTTCTGCTTCTGTTAGGTCCATACCATTTCTGTCCTTTATTGTGCCCATCTTTGCATGAAATGTTCCCTTGGTATCTCTAATTTTCTTGAGGAGATCTCTAGTCTTTCCCATTCTGTTGTTTTACTCTATTTCTTTGGACTGATCACTGAGGAAGGCTTTCTTATCTCTCCTTGCTATTCTTTGGAACTCTGCATTCAAATGGGTATATCTTTCCTTTTCTCCTTTGGTTTTGGCTTGTCTTCTTCACAGCTATTTGTAAGGCCTCCTCAGACAACCATTTTGCCTTTTTGCATTTCTTTGTCTTGGGGATGGTCTTGATCCCTGTCTCCTGTATAATGTCACGAACCTTTGTCCATAGTTCATCAGGCACTCTATCTATCAGATCTAGGCCCTTAAATCTATTTCTTACTTCCACTGTATAATCGTTAGAGATTTGACTTAGGTCATTACTGAATGGTCTAGTGGTTTTCCCCACTTGCTTCAACTTGAGTCTGAATTTGGCAATAAGGATTTCATGATCTGAACCACAGTCAGCTCCTGGTCTTGTTTTTGCTGACTGTGTAGAGCTTCTCCATCTTTGGCTGCAAAGAATATAATCAATCTGATTTTGGTGCATGACCATCTGGTGATGTCCATGTGTAGAGTCTTCTCGTGTGTTGTTGGAAGAGGGTGTTTGCTATGACCAGTGCGTTCTCTTGGCAAAACTCTATTAGCCTTTGCCCTGCTTCATTCT
>NW_011494824.1:127035-138153 GCF_000754665.1 Bison bison bison | reverse complement strand
AAGACCAAATTTGCCTGTTACTCCAGGTGTTTCTTGACTTCCAACTTTTGCATTCCTGTCCCCTATAATGAAAAGGACATTTGGGGGGGGGGGGGTTAATTTTATAAGATCTTGTAGGTCTTCATAGAACCGTTCAACTTCAGCTTCTTCAGCATTACTGGTTGGGGCATAGACTTGGATTCCCATGATATTAAATGGTTTGCCTTGGAAATGAGGCAAATGGTTTGCCTTTAAAAATATTTTTGACACCAATTGGAACCCAGACAAAGCTGCCAACTCCCATCCCCATCTGACCTTTCTTTCCACATCTAGAGCTTCGTGGGACTAGAACAGTTCACTCAGCCCTCCCACCTGCCCAGCCTCAGGCATCCTCCTTGGAAATTCAGCCTCCAGACCCCAGGCCGTTCATGCCTCAGCTTCTTCCTCCGAGATGGTTTCAACCAAGCCACAGCCTCTGAGCCCTGCAGAGCTTAGCTATTTTGCTCATAACTGAGCACAGAGTGGCTGAGCCCCTGATCATGTAAGAATCTCTTCCCCAGGTCCTGAGGGACTGAAGGAGCTTTTCAATACATTGGTTGTCTAGCAAGAAGGAGAGAGGACCCAAGTTTATCGGTTGGACCTCTGATGAAAGACTTAGAAGGAACCATTGAAGGATGCCCAATTTGGAAAAGATCTGGTGGCAGCTTTGGGGAGAGGTAACATGTGGCCTTAATTCTCTAGCTTTTGCAACTCAGTTTCCTTCTTAAAAGCATGGAAAAGTCACTTTCTTGCAGGACAGCTGTAGGATTTTCAACAGCTACCGTATATGTACATAGATGAATTACCAAAGTTCATCCATATATATAGATTCTATGATCTTGTTTCATATTGCACCATACATAAACACATTGTATAAATGAATGGCTTTTTACATTCATATTAGTAATATCATCATGGTCTCATTAAAGGCCTATTAATCTCATAAATCTGTCATTAGTCTTTGAAGAAAAAATATGTAAATATATGTATAACACGAGAATTTCTCTCTACAGCAAGACAGTATCTTTTGGAAAAGTTTGACAAAGTATATCATGTGAATTCAGATTTACTTCAATGCCAAGAATAAAGTTTAGATAGGAAAAAAGAAACTTGTTTTGATCTCAGGTAGAAAATAGTTAGATTGCTTTAAACTGTTTTAAAACTAGAACTTTTCTGTTTAACTAAAAATGATTTGGGGCTTCCCTGATGGCTCAGATGATAAAGGATCTGCCTGCAATGCAGGAGACCCAGACTCGATCCCTGGGTCAGGAAGATCCCCTGGAGAAGGGCTACAGTCCATAGAGTCACAAAGAATCAGACACAACTGAAGCGACTTAGCATACAGAAATGATTTGGGATGACTTTGCTTTACTTGTTGATAATTGCACTATCCTTCTCCTAGCCTTTGTATTCTACTTTCAGAATCCCATTTAATTAGATCCTGAATGCTGTTGGGAAGCTGGTTGGTATTTGTCACCTTTATTTAAAAACTAGCCTCTGCACAGTTCAGTTCAGTTCATTTCAGTCACTCAGTCATGTCTGACTCTTTGCGACCCCATGAATTGCAGCGCGCCAGGCTTCCCTGTCCATCACCAACTCCCGGAGTTCACTCAGACTCATGTCCATCGAGTCGGTGATGCCATCCAGCCATCTCATCCTCTGTCGTTGCCTCCTCCTGCCTCCAATCCCTCCCAGCATCAGCCTTTTCCAATGAGTCAACTTTTCACATGAGGTGGCCAAAGTACTGGAGTTTCAGCTTTAGCATCATTTCTTCCAAAGAACACCCAGGACTGATCTCCTTTAGAATGGACTGGTTGGATCTCCTTGCAGTCCAAGGGACTCTCAAGCATCTTCTCCAACACCACAGTTCAAAAGCATCAATGCTTTGGCGCTCAGCTTTCTTCACAGTCCAACTCTCACATCCATACACACTTCAAAGCTATTAACATGGATTGGTTTGACCAATAACCTCTGATTGATCTTTACAATTAAATTTTGTAACTAAAGAAAAAAGAGTGAACATATAGAAAAATCATGCTGTATCATGGCCAGCACATGTGCACATACACACACACACACACACACACAGCTTGACAAAGAAGGCCCATTATAGTATATTCTATTTTATTTTATTAAGCAATGTGTTCAGTGAAGAAAAATTAGGTAGTGCTGAGAAATACAAAAAGGAAAACACCAACCACAGCCCACCATCCTAAGATAATCACCAAGAAGCTTGTTAAGAGGACCTTTAAAACTACTTTTGATGCATGCACCTGTGTGTGCCTCTATACTCACAAAAGTAAGACCAGGTCATGAGCAGAAGCTGTTACCATAAAAGCAGAAGTGCCACATTTCCCAGAGGACCCCTAGTGTGTATGCACATGTGTGTGAGCTTCTCTTTGCCTCGTACCCTCGTGTGAGTTGCCATTCGACAAAACAGTTAAGTATCCTCCATAGACGGAATTCCCTGCAGACGAAGCTACCTAAACACCAAGGTTCATGCCACGTGAGCTGCAGTTAGAACCACTCTTGTAGGTTTGCTTGGACTGGGTTCCTTTGAAAGTAGGTAATCTTGAAATGCAGTTTCTCTCGTGAGCTTGGGAAATTTGGAGGAGCTTTGGTCTTCCCTGAGAGTGAAATGTGGGCATTAGGAATCACTCATAGTCCAAGAGATTAATATTTGTGAACACTTACTATGGGGGAGACACTTGCTTTCCTGCTTTATGTAGCATTTGCTCATTTAATCCTTGCAATTTTAGGAGGTTTACAGATGGGAAAACTGAAGCATGAACATAAAGGAACCCTAAGCCTGACTTCCACCGTGAATTCCCCATGGGACCTCTGACAACTCATTTAACTTCTCTGAGCCTCTGCTCGGCATGGAAAAGAAAGGTGATAATACAACCTAAAAGTACAACCTGCTGTTGTTGTTCAGTTGCTCAGTCGTGTTCGACTCTTTGCGACCTGTGGACTGCAGCACGCGAGGCCTCCCTGTCCACCTAGGAAGACCCAATGTACGTGCCGTTCTCAGCACAGAAAGAGAATTCAAAACATGTTGGTGCATTTTCCTTTTCTCTTTCAAAAAGCCCTTGGCAAAATTGTAACTCCACTTCCCACCCTAGCCTCCCAGACTAGAAATGTAATTTAATCAATTTAATCAACCAGTTGTTACCTCTCATCCTGACCATGCATGTGTTTCTGTCTCTTGCAGCCTCATTAGCAGACCCATGGTGACTGGTCTGGGACCATGCCAAGGGCTGTCAAGTGTAACAGCCCACAGTTCCCGTGGCCTTGGAGAGGACTGTTTCCTGGTAATTTCCACCTGTCCCCAGAGGCTTTCAAGTGCTAGGGAAGCAGAAAACTCACAGAACTCCACCAGAGATTCAAAGCAACTGAGAGCTCATCTATGTCAACCATTTCACTGTATAAATTGGGAAACTGAGGCCCAGAGAAGGACCTATGACTTTAGCATTGTAAATTTGAGGAATTTATTTTTTGAACAATTATTTTCCCTTTATAGGAGCCCAGAAATTCTGGATGGATAAAAGAAGGTGCTATAATTATGAGGCCATGGAGCAAGGGAAAGCCCACAGCCTCATAGCTATTCACCTCCTTCATTTCCAGACTAGAGGGGACCCCAGAGTTTTCATGGGGTGGGGGGTGGGGGTGCTTGCTTCCCTCTATCCCTACACCATCATGTGGTGGTGAGAGGGGAATGAAGAGGTGGAGTTCTGATGGAAAATGTCTCTAGCCCATCCTCTACAAATGAAAGCCCCTCTTATCACAATCTACTTTTATCCATGGGATGAATGCTCTGAATTTGTGAAACTTTGACCATGTGGAGGGCCTACTCAACAGAAAATAGAGCAGTTCTCTGTACAGAACCAACTTGTTGCCCGAAAGGAGAGACCATGTCTCATTCTTGCCATCCATTACCTAGGGAGTAAGAAGGATCTTCAAAATGAAATAGGGAAAGCTGTCCCTGTGATCGCACTGCCTGGGTTCTCCAGGTTGATTTTCCTGGATGTTTATCGACGTGCCTGGGCTCTCTCTGCAAGCTCAGTGGACACTGGGTGGAGGTCTGCACTGCATGGAGACCACAGCATTAAAGGGGGCCGGTGGGGTCAGAGCCAGACACCAATGCTTAAGTCCTTGGTGCTCCTGATTCTCCCTGCTGAGTATTCTTGCATCCAGAGGCAACCTGGTAGTACTGGAGGTTTTCTTTTGTTGAAAAAAAATGTGTTTTCCTCTACTCTCCCCGGAACTGAACTTCTATAACAATAAATGGAATAACTCAATGTTGAATAAAAACCTTGGGTTAGAGGTGGGCCAATCAATATAGGTTCCCTCTTTACTCTTTCTGGAAATATTATGTAACCAAACATATCAAGAGTTATAGAGAAGAATCCAGGCAAACTAATTACCTTTGATAAAAAAGAACTAATAATAGGTAAGAAGTACTGTGTACTCAGGGATGACCCACACTACCTGCACTGCCTAATTTAACCCTCGCTACATGGATGGAGGGAGAAGGCAATGGCACCCCACTCCAGTACTGTTGCCCGGAAAATCCCATGGATGGAGGAGCCTGGTAGGCTGCAGTCCATGGGGTCACTAAGAGTCAGACACGACTGAGCGACTTCACTTTCACTTTCCACTTTCATGCATTGGAGAAGGAAATGACAACCCACTCCAGTGTTCTTGCCTGGAGAATCCCATGGACGGAAAAGCCTGGTAGGCTGCAGTCCATGGGGTCGCACAGAGTCGGACACGACTGAAGCAACTTAGCAGCAGCAGCAGGTAGGAATTCCTAGCATCCCCATTTTACAGATGAGGAAAACAAAGCCCAGAGGTGAAGTGGTGGTCCAAGGTCATCCAAGGCACAGCTGAGATTCAGAAGTCTCACTCACTTCCAACTCCATGCTACATCTCCTCTATGGGACACAAGATGAGAACCCCCAAAGCAGCATTAATCATTTGTTCCACCCTCACACGGGGCCACGTCAGAGAATGTGGCCCCAGGCTGGTTGGTGAGACCACACAAAAGCCACTACAGCCAGCTGCCTGTCCTCTGCATCAGCCTGAGCCTTTGTGCCTGCCAGTGGCAGAAATATCACTGGCGCCTCTTGGCTCACACACATCAGCTCCAACCTGCCAGACGAGTGTGGGCGGCGACAAGCTAGCTACAAGCTCCAGAGAGTTACGTTGCCTCCGCTCCAAATCCAGCACCGTAACCCCAGACATTTTGCTTTTCATCTTCATTTTGCAAACTCAACAGAAGCAGTGCTGGTGATGAATCCCTGCCACCTGCCCTGGTCCTGGGAGGGGAACAGCCAATGAGGAAGCAGGGCAGAGGGGCCAGCATGGGCTCAGCTCACCTGGCTGAGCCTGCCACGGTACCCTGTCAACCTGCAATCTTGGCCTCCAGGGCTTGGCTGGGAGGCTCCCAGAGCCTCCTGCCTGGACCAACCTAGGCATCTTTGCACCCAGCTGGGGACTCAATACAGACGTGGGAAGGTGATCAGATTGTGGCCTCTGGGCAGACAAAGCTGCTGGGAGCCTCAGCTTGATTTTAATTAGCTGTGTGGCCTTGGAAAACTGCTTCAACCTTCCAAGCAAGAATTCCCCTCATCTGCAAAATGAGGAAGATAATTACACCTAACAAAAATGAAGTGACCTGGGCGGGGGGGCGGGGGGGGGCGGCGGTGAGTGAGATGATGTCTGCCATGTAGACCACACTACTTAGTTATACTGTAATAACCATTATACATAGGAATACTAATTAGTATTATTATTAATAATTATTTGTTACTAGATCACATACTTCTCTTCTTAGCCAGAAGATATCTAATGTTCTCAAATCTGCTCTCCAGGGGCCTACTAGGAAGTAATAACCTAGCACGTGGGGTCTCATGGAGAGTAAAGGATTCATGAAAGCTTGTGAAGCACCTGCACAGCTGGCACGTCTGTTCAAGAGGCAGATGTGAGGCAGATGTGAGGTCTCCTGAGAGGCAGCATCAGTCGCAGTCATGAGTGTTTGCTCATCAGGATGTGGTCTTATTAACCAGGTGGAGGCGTCTCCACGCACCTGGTAGTAGGGTTGTTTAGGACAGCCAGTGCAGGCTCCACCTGTAAGTCCTCATCCCTTCCCATCACCATGGCTGCTGCAACTCTGGCTGCCAGTTGCTGGCTCTTTCCACCACCAGCTCCTTCCACACACTGGGATCTTCCTGCTGGCCCCTGCTCTTGTCCACAGACATAGCCCCTTAGGAGGGCCTTTATAGCCTCCTTTTCTCTTGTTTTCTTTTGCTCTTTCAGATACTGTGGCAGAGAACCTCTTAGTGTGTATAACTTTTTTCTTCCCACTAAGTTACTTCCTTGGAAAGTAAAAAATTTAGATCAAAGGAAGCAACACTGTTTGAATATTTATAGAACTTTCTACTACTTTTTAAAATGTGCTATGTCCATTCACATCACTCTCCTCAGAAAACCAAGTGCACAAGTTTTACCACATCCTGACCAGCACTGGGAGTTGTGGTTTTCCCATTTATTTTATTTCATAGGTATAAAACAGTACCTCTTGTTTAACTTTGCACATCTTTGACAACCGTATGAATAATTTCCCTAGTGTGTATTAGGAGAAGGCAATGGCACCCCACTTTCACTTTTCACTTTCATGCATTGGAGAAGGAAATGCCAACCCACTCCAGCGTTCTTGCCTGGAGAATCCCAGGGATGGGGGACCCTGGTGGGCTGCCGTCTCTGGGGTCGCACAGAGTCGGACACGACTGAAGTGACTTAGCAGTAGCAGCAGTGTGTATTATTTTTATCTCTGTTTTACCTGGGTCTCAACAGCTCAGTATTTTTAAAGGATTGCTTGAATCTGAGTAACTATGATTGTTAGAGTTGGTGATGAAGAAAGTCCCACTATGGTCAGCCACGTTTCTGTGTGGGTGTGTTAATCACTCATTCCTGTCTGACTCTCTGTGACCCCATGAACTTCAGCTCTCCAGGCTCCTCTGTCCATGGAATTCTCCAGGCAAGAATACTGGAGTGGGTTGCCATTCCCTTCTCCAGGGGCAGACATGGCAGCCCAGTTACCTGGGCTACTATTAGCACGAGTTATGCCAGCAGAATGGTCTGGTCTCTAAGGGCTAGTTCCCTTGCCTAAAGTCCTTTCCAGATTCTTCTGGATTCCTACAGTTTCTGTAGCAAGAACCCTGGTGCCTCCCACATGACATCTTGCTCTGAATCCTTCTAGCTGCCATCTAGAAATCTAAAGACATACGTGTTTGCATCTACCACAGTCATCTGGGAGACCCTGTAGAGAGAATTTCTGCCCCACACTCAGGTGACAGGACTCCAGAGGGGCTGATGCCATTACCATCTCCTCTATGTGAGGATGTAACATGTAGGATTAAGAATCCTGGCTCCAACACCCTTGAGTGACTCTGAAGTGCTCTCATCTGTTTCCTCACCTCTGAAGTAGACACAAAGTACTTAGAGCACAGGATCTCAAGGGGAAAGACGGTGTGGCCAAAACAAAGAAAAACAAGGGCAGGAACTTGGGAGGGAGGTGGCCTTGGGTTCAGATTCCAGCGCATAATCTGACCACCATGAGGCTTTGGGCAGGTCTGAACCTCGCTCTTTACATCTGTAAAATGGGGGAGTTATCATCACTCCATCAGACTGTGAGGCACATGCAGTGACACGATGTGTATGAAGTGTTTTGTGCTCTTCCAGGCTCACACGGGAGTGATAGGTACTAGTTCCCTTTATTGCCTCTTCAAATGAAATAACTTTTGTCAAAATGACTTTGTGTGCATGCTCAGTCACTTCAGTTGTGTCTGACTCTTTGCAATGATGGTGTTGGAGAAGACTCTAGAGAGTCCCTTGGACAGCAAGGAGATCAAACCTGTCAATCCTAAAGGAAATCAGTCCTGAATATTCATTGGAAGGACTGATGCTGAAGCTGACGCTTCAATACTTTGGCCACAAGATGCAAAGAACTGACTCATTGGAGAAGACCCTGATGCTGGGAAAGATTGAAGGCAGGAGGAAAAGGGGATGACAGAGGATGACATGGTTGGATGGCATCACCAACTCGATGGACATGAGTTTGAGCAAGCTCCGGGAATTGTTGATGGAGACAGGGAAGCCTGGCATGCCGCAGTCCATGGGGTTGCAAAGAGTCAGACATGACTGACTGAATGAACCGAACTGAACTTTGCAACCCCATGGACGGTAGCTTGTCAGGCTCCTCTGTCTGGGATTTCTCAGGCAAGAATACTGGAGTGTTGCTAATTGGAGTTGCCATTTCCTACTTTAAGGGATCTTCCCGACTCAGGGATCAACCCTCATCTCTTGTGTCTCATGCATTGGCAGGTGGATTCTTTACCATTAGCACCACCTGGAAAGCTGAAAATGACTTTATAAGGCACCAAACATATTACATCTCAGCCACAACAAACAGACCCTGAGGGTCCGTTGGAGACAGACCCTTCTGTCCTGGTAACTCAGTGAGGATGCAAGTAAATCATTTATACCTTCTGCGCAGCACTAGGAAAGATTTAGCAGAAAGATTCAACACAGGTACTATCCTTGAGAAACTGCCAATCCAGGTATGTAATGTATCTACTCCCTGCCAACAGCAATGATCAACAACAATTTTGAGTGCACAAAAAGTAGCCAGAGAGCTGGCTTAAAAGAAAAATAAAGGCTACATCCCTAGAGAGTCTGACTCAATAGGGCTGGGGCCCAGGACTCTGAATTTTTAACAAGGTACTTTTTAAGTACACCACCAAGGTACTTCTCAAGATACCTTGAGAAACTGTTCAAGGTAAAAGGTAGCAGCTTTTCTTCCCAGTCATCCAGCAAATATGTATGCATTGTCTGCTTCACACACACACACACACACACACACACACACACACTGAGCTAAGGACAGGGGACCAAGTGATGACCAGGCAGATCCAGTCCTGCCCTCAGGGATTTTCAGCTCCTACCAATGATGGGAGGAAGGGAGTTAGCAGTTAAAAGTGCTGATTTCTGCATCAGGGAAATTTGAATTAAAACCACAGAGAGATATCGCTTCACACCTGTCAGAAGGATTACCATCAAAAAGAACACAACAAGTGTTGTCAAGAATGTAGAGACAAGGGAAAGCTTGTCCACTGTTGGTGGGAATGCAAGTTGCTGCAGCCACGGCGGCAAACAGTGTGCATATTGCTCAGAAACCAAAATGAGAACTACCGTTATGATCCAGCAAGTCTATTCCTGGCTATACATCCAAAAATAGCAAAAACACTAATTCAGAAAAATACATACCCCAATGTTCACAGCAGCAATATTTACAACTGCCAATATGTGGAAGCAACCTGTGTCCATCAACAGGCAAATGGACAAAGCAGATATGGTATTTATATATGATGGAATACTACTCAGCCATAAAAAAGAGCAAAATATTGCCATTTGCAGCAATGTGGACAGACTGGGAGGGTATTGAGCTATGTGAAATAAGTCAGACAGAGAAAGAAAAATACTTTGGATATCACTTGTATGTGGAATCTTAAAAAAATACAGAAAACTAGTGAGAAAACAAAAAAGCAGCCTCGCTGATACAAAGAACAAAACAGTGGTTACCAGTGGGAAGATGGGTGGGAATAAGATAATATAGGTGTGGGAGATTTTAGAAAGGGGGGTTAATATGGGATTATATGAAATCATCTGTGTGAAACTTCTGAAAATTATAAAGCACTGTAGAATTTAAAGAACCTTTCACTCAGTATAAATAACAAACAATGTATAATCACCTGGAGAAGGAAATGGCAACCCACTCCAGTATTCTTGCCTGGAGAATCCCATGGACAGAGGAGCCTGGTGGGTTACAGTCCATGGGGTCACAAAGAGTCAGACATGACTGAGCAACTAACAACAATGTATAATAAAATTTTAAATTTTAATTTAAAAATTTAAAAATATTGCCCATTTCTGGGGCACAGCCTAGCACTATTGAGACAGACATCCTGGAGGTGGGCTCAGTGCCTGCCTAGCTGTAAAAGCTCCCCAGATGGGTTTTGTGGGCACTAAAGCTGGAGAAGTCCTCTCCCAGATAATCACACACAGCTCTGTCCTCCCAGAGTTCATGATCCAATGCTGGTAGCCGACCAGGGAGCAAGTCCCATACTGGCAGGGATGTATCGTGGCAAAGCAGCTGTGAGAATTACCTCCCCAGGGCCTGACCCAGGCCAGAGTTAGAGAAGGCCTCCAAGAGGATGTGATGCTTCCACTAAGCCTTGCCAGGGACAGGCACTAACCAGGCAGGGGCAGAGTGGAATTTCTGTGATGGACGAGTGGGAAAGGATGTGAAACACGTGGAGGAAGAGAAGGAAGCCCAAGAGTCCTCGGCTTCATCTACATAGACCACAAGGCGGATGAAGTAGAGACTGGAACAAATGAGACAACCTCTAGTTCTTCCCTGTGCACAAGCTCAGACTCTGCTTTGATGATGAATGTTGGGAAAATGGGTTCATTGCAATCATCGCAAAGTTTTCAGGAAAAAAATAAGACTATCTCCTCAGGACATTTGTCTATTGCCAACATCCACTGGATCATAAAAAAACGCAAGAGAGTTCCAGAAAAATATCTATTCTTGCTTTATTGACTTTGCCAAAGCCTTTGACTGTGTGGATCACAACAAACGGTGGAAAATTCTTCAAGAGATGGGAATACCAGACCACCTGACCTGCCTCTTGAGAAATCTGTATCAGGAAGCAACAGAAATCAGGAAGCAACAGATAGAACTGGACATGGAACAACAGACTGGTTCCAAATTGGGAAAGGAGTATGTCAAGGCTGTATATTGTCACCTGCTTATTTAATTTGTATGCAGAGTACATCATGAGAAATGCTGGGCTGGATGAAGCACAAACTGGAATCAAGATTGCCAGGAGAAATATCAATAACCTCAGATATGCAGATGACACCACCCTTATGGCAGAAAGCAAAAAAGAACTAAAGAACCTCTTGAGGAAAGTGAAAGAGGAGAGTGAAAAAGTTGGCTTAAAACTCAACATTCAAAAAACTAAGATCATGGCATCT
>NW_011494824.1:91585-126916 GCF_000754665.1 Bison bison bison | reverse complement strand
GATGGGGAAACAGTGGAAACAGTGACAGACTTTATTTTTCTGGGCTCCAAAATCACTGCAGATGGTGATTGTAGCCATGAAATTAAAAGACACTTGCTCCTTGGAAGAAAAGTTATGACCAACCCAGACAATATATTAAAACCAGAGACATTACTTTACCAACAAAGGTCTATCTAGTCAAAGCTATGGTTTTTCCAGTAGTCACGTATGGATGTGAGAGTTGGACTATAAAGAAAGCTGAACACTGAAGAATTGATGCTTTTGAACTGTGGTGTTGGAGACGACTCTTGAGAGTCCCTTGGACTGCAAGGAGATCCAACCAGTCCATCCTAAAGGAAATCAGTCCTGAATACTCATTGGAGGGACTGATGCTTAAGCTGCAACTCCAGTACTTTGGCCACCTGATGGGAAGAACTGACTCATTGGAAAAGACCCTGATGCTGGGAAAGATCGAAGGCGGGAGGATAAGGGGACGACAGAGGATGAGATGGTTGGATGGCATCAGTGACACAATGGACATGAGTTTGAGTCGGCTCTGGGAGTTGGTGATGGACAGGGAAGCCTGACGTGCTGCAGTCAATGGGGTCGCAAAGAGTCGGATGCAACTAAGCAACTGAACTGAACTAACTTGTGCTGAATTTCTACACACCATGCCCTTTTACACGGAGTTATCACATGTAATCCCAGAAGGCATAGCAACTGTCCTTATTCTAGGAAAAGGCTGGTGGAGGCTTAGCTTTGTAACAGTGGTCTGTTTGTGACCAGAGAACGGTTGCTATGGGTGTGGAGCCTAGAGCATACACCTGGGTTTCACATCGTGGCTTCACTACTTACCAAGGAGTGACCGTGGGCAGGTCAGTGTGCCAGGTTTCCCATCTGTAAGTGGGATTAACAGCTGTATCCAGCTCCTAGGTTGTTATGACGACTGAGCGAAAGTATATGGATGGATTTGAACAGTGCTGGACATACAGTAATTCCATGTCAGTGCAAGCTACCATGACTATCAATATCAGCCAGCCCTAGAACAGCCCATAAGGTGACTTCTTATTGCTTCCACGCTGCAGAGAAGGAGGCTGGAGAGGTGATATGTTTGCCTAAGTTCACACACCAGGCAAGAGGTAAGGCCAGGTGCGGCTGACCTCAAAGCTTACATTTCCTCTCCTTAAGCCCCAACACATCCCTGGCTAGATCAGAAATGGCCGTTTGGGAGAAGCCATCAGTGGGAAGACAGGAGCACAGGCCGTGGAGGCGGAGTGTGGGGTAGGGTCTCATCCTGCTATCTGCTTCCTGGGCATGCTAACTGCCCTTACTTCAGGGTTCTCATGTTCAAAGAGGGATGGTAATATGACTTACCTGGGAGAATTACCTGAGGATAAGACTAACTGCCTTAGAGCAGGGGTCCCCAACTTCCAGGATCTAATGCCTGATGGTCTGAGGTGGAGCAGATGTAATAAGAATGGAAATAAAGTGCACAAAAAATGTGCTTGGGTCATCCAGAAACCATTGCCCCTACCCTGGTCCGTGGAAAAATCGCCTTCCATGAAACTGGCCCCCCGTGCCAAAAGGTTTAGGGGCTGCTGCTTGAGAGCACGGAGAAGGTGCCAGCTGTGCAGGTGCATCCCTCCATCCAAAACCATGCCAGGCATGTGCCAGGGTGCCAGCTGCGCAGGCACATCCCTCTGCCCGAAACTCTGCCAGGCATGTGCCAGGCTGCTGGGTGTTAACACAATAACGTGTCTGCATGCCAAACACTGAGGAACAGTGAAGGGGGTTCTGGACCACCTTCCATAATTAAACGCACTAACATGTCTGCAGAAAGACATGAATATCGTACCCGGTAGACTAAAGTTGCCTCAGGTATTGCCACTTAAAGTAGGTGTCAGGAAACCCCTCTACAAAGAGCCAGATAGGGATTATTCCACGTGATTTGAGGCCACAGGGTCTTTAGCACAAATAATTGAGGTTACTGTGTGAGTGTGTGCTCAGTTGCTTCAGTCGTGTCCAACTCTGTGCGACCCCATGGACTGTAACCCGCCAGGCTCCTCTGTCCATGGAATTCTCCAAATAAGAATACTGGAGTGGGTTGCCAGGGGATCTTCCATGGGAACAAACCTGTGTCTCCTGAATCTCCTGCACTGCAGGCAGATTCTTTACTGCTGAGCCACTGGGGAATCAGCCCTCGAGATCACTGACCCCTGGCTTATCATGTTACACAACTGCTCTCTCTTCTCTGAGGATCAGGGAATTCCCTGGAAAGGACTGCAGCCCAAGACTGTCACTATCTCATCATTCCCTCCGATCCAAAGTTCTAACAAGCTCTTTTCTGTGTTTATGATGAACAGAAACCCAGAAAACAAATGCATTTTTTAACACTAGTTAATTTAGTAAAGCAAAATTTTTCCCAAAAGCATGGTTACAAAGAGAGAAGGAGTTAGAAAAGGTGCCATAGAGAATGTCATCATCCAGCCCAGAGCTGAGAGCCACCAGGACTGGCAGCCAGAGTGCAGGGAAATGTACAATTTCTATCGTCGTCAAAGATACCAAAAATAGCTATGGACTTTCCCGGCCCTTCCTGAGGGTTCTGGGCTTTCAGCTGCTTTGCCAGTGATTTATATTTTAGGGGAAATTGACTAATCTACAAGTTCTGCCCTGCAACCGCCATAAAAAATCACTTGATATGTGAATCTTGGTATGGGTTCTTCATGGTAACATGTAATACTTTCTCAGATGGGCACAATATAATTATCAATATTTCATGTTCACGCAGCTCTGAATTATCTGAGCATCTTCCTACATTGAACAAAGTACTTTTCATTTCAGAGGAGGATTATGGCAGGGATGCCTGTAAAACTCTGAGATTCATAGCTGATGAACACTACGTGCACGTAGAAACCTTGGTTAAAACAAGGGAGGGGCAAGATTGAATTGAGTCCTTGGAACAAAGGAGCTAGCTTTGAAAAAAGATAGAGTGTGCGCACATGTGGGTGTGTGTGTTCTTTTTTGGCATGTACACACAGCCTGTTAGAGGTGCAAGGTGCTGTCTGAGAGCCTGTTAAGTTAATCAAAGGGAGAATCCTGAACTTGAGTTTTGCTCCACCTCTATAAACTGGGTGACCTTGGGCATCAGTTTCCGCAGTTAGCAATAATACTCTCTCTTTAGGTTGCTGTGAAGGGTAAACGACCAATCACTTGTAGAACTTCTCTCCAGGGTCCCAGTCCCTAGCTCATTTCATTTCAAGAAATACTCACTTGGTACCTGCTGTATGCTAGGCGCTCAGTCAGACTGGGGATCAGGGGATGAACAGGACAAATGTCTCCTCTCTTCATGAAGTGCACTGTTTAGTGGGAGAGCGAGCATGAAACACACACATGTATCAAAACATCTCAAAATATGAGAAGCACAAAGAAGATTTTTTTTTAAATATGAGAGAGAGCCAGGGTGGCAGAGGTAGCAGCTGATTTAGACTGGGGGCTCAGGGAAACTTCTAGAGAAGCAGCAGTGCCCCCAGGCCTGAGAGTAAACAGAAGTCAAACATAGGAGGTGATGACCAAGAGCTGCCTGACCAAGGGGACCGCCGGTGTCTACATCATGAGGCAGGAAGGGACCAGAAGGCCCAGGACCTGTCAGCATCATCCCTGCAGCCCCAGTGGCCACAAAGCTTTTCCCCAAAGAGTAAGCAACTTGTCTGTACTTCTCAGCCTGTGGTCAGTGCTCAGTGAACATTATTTTTCTTATTTCTTATGTAGCACTGAACAAATCTCAGCTGTAACCTGTGAATAATTTATGCCCATTTCCATTAAAATCAAGAGCAATGGCTTCATGAAGCCCCAAGATGAACCCACAAAGTCCTCTTGGCTCTTAGGCATGTGGCTGAGCGTGTCCTAGGTCATCTCTGGCCTCGTCTTCTCCTCCCATCACTTCCTGCTTCCCGACCCCCACTCCCAGCCAGAATTTTCCGCCTCTCCTCTCACTGTCCTCTGCTAGGAATGCCTTCCCTCCTGTTCCTCCATATGTGGACCACTTTCCCTTCAGCACTCAGTCCAAGGCCACCTTCTCTTTCAACCTCTCCTGACTGTCCCTTATTTCTTCCCTCTTCTATCTATGAAATTCTTGTCCTTCAGGTTTCAGCACTAACGCCAGCTCGAGAGGGCTCCTCTTGACCATCCCAGCTATTGTGAACTGCATGCTTGTGCCCGCCCACCACCCCCACCAAATTCATGTGTTGAAAATGTTCACGTGTTGAAGACCTAACCTTTCTCTTCCAATGTAATGGCATTAGGAGGTGGAGCCTCTGGGTGGTGATTAGGTTATGACGGTGGAGGCTTCATGAAGGGATTAACCATCATAAGAAGATACAAGAGAGGGAGTTTTCCCCTCTCTCTCTATCTCTCTCTGCCTCTGCCTCACTGCCCATCCCATCCCCAGCCTGGTGAAGATACAGCAAGAAGGCAGCCAGTTGCAAACAAGCAAGAGGGCTCCCACTAGAACCCCGCTGTGCTGATATCACGATCTTGAACTTTCAGCCTCCAGAGCTGTGAATAATAAGGTCCATGGCTGAAGCCCTGACTTGATGGTATTCTGTTCTAGTAGCCAGAGCTGACTGAGACAGCTATATTAAACCCCTCTTCCTCCTTTCTAAAAGTGCTGTGTCATTTTCCTCCATTGCACTTAGCACAATCCAGTTACATAATGATGTGTGGGCTCATTTATTCCTCTGAAGTCTGTCTTCCCAAGACCAGGAGCTCCTTGGGCACAGACACCAGGTTCCTTAAGTTGACGACAGCATTCCACCCAGGGTCTGACACTTAGAGGACCTCAGAAAGTAAGTTCTCCTTAAGCAGCTTCATTTTTCTCCATTACATCACGTGAATTTTATTTGTTCTCTTGCCACTAGAATGCTATTTCCATGACATCAGAGACTATCTATCTTGTTCACTGCTCTTTCCCCAGCACCTTGGTATCTGGCATATAGTAGGTCCTCAAAAAATATTTGTCTAATGAATGAACGAATAAGCACCTTCTCTGGGCTCCCACATGAACTGATCACACACAAGATGCTCACAGAATGCCCTCTCTCTTTTCCCTAAGATTTGGGGAGAGTTTTGATGTAATTTGAGCTGTAGCATATGCCCTGAGAAGAGGGAATCTTTTATCATAATTCTGACCCTGCTCATCCATCAACATACTTGACAATTACAGCCTGAGGTTTTAAGAGGGAAATGTGGTGGCGGACAGAGTATGGACAGGCAGATATAATAATGTATCCCAGCTCCATCACCTATGTTTGTGGGACTGTGACTTCACCACTGCATCTCAGTGTTCTCATCTTTTTAGAGATTTTCATTCCAATCGCAAAGAAGAGCAAGGCCAAAGAATGTTCAAATTACTGCACAATTGCAGTCATCTCACATGCTAGCAAGATAATGCTGAAAATCCTCTAAGCTAGGCTTCAACAATATGTGAACTGAGAACTTCCAGATGTACAAACTGGATTTAGAAAAGGCAGAGGAACCAGAGACCAAATTGCCAACATCTGTTAGATCATAGAAAAAGCAACAGAGTTCTAGAAAAACATCTACTTCTGCTTCATTGACTACACTAAAGTCTTTGATTGTATGGATCATGACAATTCTTGATCCACATAATGATGTGTGGGCTTATTTACTTCTTCTTCTTCAAGAAATGGGAATACCAGATCACCTGTCCTGCCTCTTGAGAAATCTGTATGCAGGTCAGGAAGCAACAGTCAGAATTGGACATGGAACAACAGACTGATTTCAAATAGGAAAAGAAGTACGTCAAGGCTGTACATTGTCACCCTGCTTATTTAACTTATATGCAGAGTACATCATGAGAAACGCTGGGCTGGATGAAGCACAAGCTGGAATCAAGATTGTGGGGAGAAATATCAATAACCTCAGACATGCAGATGACACCACTCTTACGGCAGAAATTGAAGAAGAACTAAAGAGCCTCTTGATGAAGGTGAAAGAGGAGAGTAAAAAAGCTGGCTTAAAGCTCAACATTTAGAAAACTAAGATCTCATGGCATCTGGCCCCATCACTTCAAGGCAAATAGATGGGGAAACAATGGAAACAATGACAAATTTTATTTTCTTGGGCTCCAAAATCACTGCAGATGGTGACTGCAGCCATGAAATTAAAAGACACTTGCTCCTTGGAAGAAAAGCTACGACCAACCTGATAGTATATTAAAAGCAGAGACATTACTTTGCTGACAAGGGTCCATCTAGTCAAAGCTATGGTTTTCCAGTAATCATGTATGGATGTGAGAGTTGGACCATAAAGAAGGCTGAGCATCAAAGAATTGATGCTTTTGAACTGTGGCATTGGAGAAGACTCTTGAGAGTCCCTTGGACTGCAAGGAGATCAAATCAGTCAATCCTAAAGGAAATCAGTCCGGAATATTCATTGGAAGGACTGGTGCTGAAGCTGAAGCATCAATACTTTGGCCACCTGATGTGAAGAACTGACTCATTAGAAAAGACCCTGATGTTCGGAAAGATTGAAGACAGGAGGAGAAGGGGACTACAGATGATGAGCTGGTTGGATGGCATCACCGACTCAATGGACAAGAGTTTGAGCAAACTCTGGGAGATGGTGAGGACAGGGAAGCCTTGCATGTTGCAGTCCATGGAGTCGCAAAGAGTCAGACCAGGCTGAGCGACTGAACAACAACAACACCTGCTGAAGGTAAGAAAGAGAGCTACCCACTGTTCCAACTGCAGAAAGGGAGTGCTGATGGATAGAATTGAGTTGGACTGTACCACACTGAGCTGGTGTAGCAGAATTTCTTGGTGATGTGGGGAAAACACACACACATTGATCAGAATGTGATGATCAGAAATATTAGATGGAATTTCCAAGCCTCCCTGCAGCTAGCAGCTGGTGTTGGGGCTAATCCTCACTATTGGGATTTATACTTAAAAGAAAGAAAGTTAGTCACTTAGTTGTGTCCAACTTTGCAGTTCCCATGGACTGTAACCCACAAGGCTCCTCTGTCCATGGAATTTTCCAGGGAAGAATACTGGAATGGGTTGCCATTTCCTTCTCCATTTACACTTAAGAATGTATACAATTTCCAGGTATCTTTAATCAAAAAGGATGTTGCCTCCGTTATCCTTTTCCACATCCCAGTAGGTAGAACACTGATATGACGGTGAGCCATCTTGGACACGCCTTCAAGGAAAACTAATAGCCTAGGGTTGACAAACCAACAGCAAAAAAGGAGCCCAAGCCCAAGGTGAGATCACCAAGCAGAATGATCACCCTGTTTTGCAGAAAGTTTTCACTTTCATCTCAGGTTCAAAGGATTTGTTAACAAAAAAAGTCACCTTATATACTAATAAATAATACCAATATTTATTAGAGAATTATCTAGCTTACTTTCGGTGTACTAAGATTAAAAGAAAAAGAGAAATAGAAAGAGCAGAGGATACATCACCAAATTGGGTTTTAACCAATATTCAGGTGGCGCTACTGGTAAAGAATCCACCTGCCAATACAGGAGATAAAAGAGACGTGGGTTCAATCCCTGGGTCAGGAAGATCCCCTGAAGGAAGAAAACCTACACAAGTATTCTTGCCTGGAAAATCCCATGGACAGAGGAGCCTGGTGGACTACCGTCCACACGGGCACAAAGAGCTGGACACAACTGAGTGCCTTAGCATACAGACTTAAACGGTGTTGGGAAGTCCCAGCACACCCAACTGGGAAAAGGCACCAGGGAAAAGGTCCGTTCTGTGGACTTCAAAAATTGCAGTTCGAGGTTCCCACTTTTAATTCCAGGCCGCAAACTGAAATCGTCTGCAGTCTGCATCATCTACATTGAAAGGAAAGGAGAAAAGGAAAGATATACTCATTTGAATGCAGAGTTCCAAAGAATAGCAAGGAGAGATAAGGAAGCCTTCCTCAGTGATCAGTCCAATGAAATAGAGGCAAACAATAGAATGGGAAAGACTAGAGATCTCTTCAAGAAAATTAGAGATACCAAGGGAACATTTTATGCAAAGATGGGCACAATAAAGGACAGAAATGGTATAGACCTAACAGAAGCAGAAGATATTAAGAAGAGGTGGCAAGAATACACAGAAGAACTATTAAAAAGGAGCTTAATAGCCCAGATAACCATGATGGTGTGATCACCCACCTAGAGCCATGCATCCTGGAATGCGAAGTCAAGTCTTAGGAAGCATTGTTAACAAACAAAGTTAGTGGAGGTGATGGAATTCCAGTTGAGCTATTTCAAATCCTAAAAGATGATGCTGTGAAAGTGCTGCACTCAATATGCCAGCAAATTTGGAAAACTTAGCAGTGGCCAGAGGACTGGAAAAGGTCAGTTTTCATTCCAATCCCAAAGAATGGCAATGTCAAAGAATGTTCAAACTACTGCACAATTAAACTCACCTCACATGCTAGCAAAGCAGTGCTCAAAATTCTCCAAGCCAGGCTTCAACAGTATGTGAACTGTGAACTTCCAGATGTTCAAGCTTGATTTAGAAAAGGCAGAGGAACCAGAGATCAAATTGATGGATAATTGAAAAAGCAAGAGAGTTCCAGAAAACATCTACTTCTGCTTTATTGACTATGACAAAGCCTTTGACTGTGTAGATCACAATAAACTGTGGAAAATTCTGAGAGAGATGGAGATGGGAATACCAGACCACCTTACCTGCCTCCTGAGAAACCTGTATGCAGGTCAAGAAGCAACAGTTAGAACCGGACATGGACTAAAAGACTGGCTCCAAATCAGAAAAAGAGTAGGTCACAGCTGCTTATTTAACTTTTTACCTGCTTATTTAACTTTTTACCTGCTTATTTAACTTATTTGCAGAGTACATCATGAGAAATGCCAGGTTGGATGAAGCACAAGCTGGAATCAAGTTTGCTGGGAGAAATATCAATAACCTCAGATACGCAGATGACATCACTCTTATGGCAGAAAGCAAAGAAGATCTAAAGAACCTCTTGAGGAAAGTGAAAGAGGAGAGTGAAAATGTTGACTTAAACCTCAACATTCAAAAAACTAAGATCATGGCATCTGGTCCCCTCATTTCATGGCAAATAGATGGGGCAACAATGGAAACAGTGACAGTATTTTGGGGGGTTTCGAAATCACTGCAGATGGTGACTGCAGCCATGAAATTAAAAGATGCTTACTCTTAGAAAAAAAGCTATGACCAACCTAGACAGCATATTAAAAAGGAGAGACATTACTTTGCCAACAAAGGTCCGTCTAGTCAAGGCTATGGTTTTACAGGTAGTCATGTGTGGATGTGAGAGTTGGACTATAAAGAAAACTGAACGCTGAAGAATTGATGCTTTTGAACTGTGTGTTGGTGAAGACTCTTGAGAGTCCCTTGGACTGTAAAGAGACCCAACCAGTCTATCCTAAAGGAAGTCAGTCCTGAATATTCACTGGAAGGATTTATGTTGAAGCTGAAACTCCAACACTTTGGCCACCTGATGCGAAGAACTGACTCATTGGAAAAGACCCTGGTGCTGGGAAAGATTGAAAGCAGGAGGAGCAGGGGACAACAGAGGATGAGATGGCTGGATGGCATCACCGACTTGATGGACATGAGTTTGAGTAAACTCTGGGAGTTGGTGATGGACAGGGAGGCCTGGCGTGTTGCAGTCCATGGGGTCGCAAAGAGTCGAAGTGACAGAGCGACTGAACTGACTTCATCATCAGTCTCAAAGCAAACTGCAGCTCTGGTTTCAAGTTAAAGGTGTTTGCTTTGTCTTGTAAAACTTGGAATGTTGTTCATCCTGGGCTTGGTTGACCAGACCCCCTCCAGGGGCTTAACAATTTCAAGATTTATCCCCTATTTGACCCCTATTGTGTCACAAGGCTTGCATTCACAGCAGGCAGTCAGGGAACTCACAGGGCAGCATGCAGGCAGGTTAGAAGCAAGATCAGAGGCCTGCTCTGCTTTGTCTCTGAAGCCTAGAGAAGAATATCTATTTAATTTCCCTTATGTTTCCTCATGTTACTGATGTTACCAAGTCCAAGCTCGTTCTGTTAGGGGAAGCACACTGATTGAAACTGCCCACCCTGGCCAGGCACCATAGTAACCATTTGCATGAGTTGTTTTATGACAGGAGATCCTGGTAAGGAATATGGAACTAATAAGCCACCACCAACTGGAAGAGTTCAGGAAAGGTCAAAAGGAGACACCGTGTATCTGTCCACTTCCCAGAATCCCTCTCGCCAGCATCCGTCTTGGCTGAGCGATGCGTGTGCCACCAGGAAAGACTCTGAATTAGAATGATTGACCAAAGACCACCCGGAAACTAATCCCATATCACGATAAAACCCGAGGCTGCGAGCCATGTGGCAGAGCTGTTCTCCTGGGTTCCTTTACCCTACTGCTCTCCACCCGGGTGCCCTTTCTCAATAAAATCTCTTGCTTTGTCAGCACATGTGTCTCCTCGGACAATTCATTTCTGAGTGTTAGACAAGAGCCCAGTTTCAGGCCTTGGAAGGTGTCCCCCTTCCTGCAACAGTTCTGCTTGCCGCAAGATAGTCAATGAATCTGAGACAGGTATTGGGATCAGAAAGGGACTTTATTCAGGAGCAGGCTGACAGAGAAGATGGCAGTCAGTTCAGTTCAGTCACTCAGTCGTGTCTGACTCTTTGTGACCCCATGGACTGCAACGTGCCAGGCCTCCCTGTCCATCACCAACTCTCAGAGTTTACACAAACTCATATCCATCGAGTCAGTGATGCCATCCAACCATCTCATCCTCTGTTGTCCCCTTCTCCTCCTGCCTTCAATCTTTCCTGGCATCAGGTCTTTTCCAATGAGTCAGTTCTTTGCATCAGGTGGCCAAAATATTGGAGTTTCAGCTTCAACATCAGTCCTTCCAATGAATATTCAGGACTGATTTCCTTTTGGGTAGACTGATTGGATCTCCTTGCAGTCCAAGGGACTTTCAAGAGTCTTCTCCAACACCACAGTTCAAAAGCATCAATTCTTCAGGGCTCAGCTTTCTTTATAGTCCAACTCTCACATCCATACATGACTACTGGAAAAACCATAGCCTTGACTAGACGGACCTTTGTTGGCAAAGTAAAGTCTCTCCTTTTTAATATGCTTTCTAGGTTGGTCATAACTTTTCTTCCAAGGAGTAAATGTCTTTTAATTTCATGGCTGCAGTCACCATCTGCAGTGATTTTGCAGATGGCAGTGTAGTGCCTCAAAATAACCATCTTATCAGGGTGTGGTTGCCAGATTCTTTTATGGATCAGAGATGGTGGGGAGGGGAGGGAGAAACAAACTGAAAAAACTATTCAATCCTTGAAAATGTCCCTTCAGGCAGGGGAATGTGTTAATTTCGCTTTCTTACAGTCCTTCACAGGTGGGCTTGCTATATCTATTCCATGCCCATTATACAAACCTATGGCTCCACAGTCCATTTCCATTTTATTCTGCAGCTCTACCAGAATGTGCATACTGATGAATGACTAACTACAGTACTCTGAAACTGGAAACTATCTTATGATGTATGTGAGTTCCCTGAAACAGGACTTCTTACTGCCCACGGCTTCCCACAGATTATTCATCTTCCTGCACAGATTATTCATCTTCCTGATAAACAATGACCATCTCAGGCGCGAGAGAATCATTTTGTCTGACTCTAATGTCCCTACTGGACTTTCCCAGGTGGCTCAGTGGTTAAAAAAAAAACAAACAAAAACCCACCTGCCAATGCAGGAGACATTGGTTCAAACCTTGGTTGGGTAGATCCCCTGGAGGAGGACAACCCACTCCAGTTTTCTTGCCTGGAAAATCCCACAGAGAGAGGAGCCTGGCGGGCTACTGTCCATGGGGTCGCAAAGAGTCAGACACTACTGTGCACATCCTCACACACAATGTCCCTTTTGGGAACCAGTAAGGAGAAGCAGCAGTTCCTCCCAGGAGATGTCAACTGCCTCTTGACATTCAGAGCCTGGACGTACTTTGGCTTCCAGTTCTGCCACAGTCACCCTCGCTCTGGGCCCTTTTCAGCAGATAGAGGTCTTCAGCAGTTATTTATCAGATAGCTGATAAATAAAGTACATCTTCCTTGCTGGAGGCAGAGATCAGGTTCAGGCAATTCCTTGAAAAGTGACTTAGGAAAGGCTAGCATGGAGATACTTTACCCCAAATCCCAGGCACCCTCAAAAATTCCCCTTACTCTCCAAGGGAATGTCCTTCTATCACTAAGGTTTTTTCTTATTTATCCAAAAGATTCTAGTAAATACTTTCCTATCCATGAAGACTGTATTTGATTCTGCCAGTCTACTTGGCCAGAACATAGAACATGTGAAGGAATCTTACTCCTTCTTTCAGTCTTTACCCCTGAGTTCTCCATGCAGGTGATGAGGGACACCAACTCTACAAGCCATCCACTCATCACTATTTCCTGAGCCACTGCTGTGTTTCAGGCTGGGGGTGGAGGCGGTTCAGAGCGTAAGGATGAGATGATGTGATTTCCACCCTGCCAGAGCCTTCTAGTAGGGGAGACAGAGAGCATCCATGTCAGTCGTGACCCAGCAGGACACGTGCAGTGACAGGAGGGCACACAGTGTGCTGTAGAGCCCTAAGGGAAGGAGTGACTCGTTAGACTTCATGGCATTGCGGAGATTTCCCAAGGGAGACGCTATGATGCTAAACCTTAAAAGCTATCCATCAGAGAGGAGGAAGGTGTTCCAGGCATGGAGAACAGAATCCATGGGCCAGGTCACAGAAAGTAGTGGCTCCAGACAAGGTCAGAAGTCTTAGGAGGCTGCCCTATGGTGGCATGGCCAAGAGTAGGAGACCTGAGCCTGAAAACAGAGTTGGGCTACATCGAGATGAGCCCCATGTCTTGTGAGATTACTTGGATTTCATCTGTAGGCAACAGAGTCATGGGTGACTTCTAAGAAGCAGAAGGTTGTTTGAGAAAGATCTCTCCGAGACCAGGTTAGAGGACAACAGATGCAAAGGAGAGGAATTTGAGGGAGTAAGATCAGTGAGTGCCTGTCATGTTATTATTGGTTATTTTTATGTGTAAACTTGATTGGGCCAGGGTCCCCAGGTATTTTTTGGTCAAACATTATCCTGCACATTTCCATGAAGATGTTTTTAAAATGAGATTAACATTCAAACCAGTGGACTGAAGCAGATTGCCTTATGTGGGCGGGCCTCGTCCCATCAGTTGAAAGCCTTATTAGAATTAAGACAGGCCTTCCCTCAGCTTCCCTGATGTCTCGGAGGGTAAAGAGTCTGCCTGCAGTGCGGGAGATCTGGGCTCTATCCCTGGGTCAGGAAGATCCCCTGGAGAAAGGAGTGGCAACCCATTCCAGTATTCTTGCCTGGGGAATCCCATACAGAGAAGCCTGGTGGGCTACAGTCCATGGATGACTGAGCGACTAACCCTTTCACTTTCTTTTTACCCCTGAGCAAGAGGGAACCCTGCAGCGAACAGCCTTGGACTTGATCTGCAACATTGATTCTGCCCAGCTTACCAGCTCACTGGGCAGATTCTGGACATGCTAGCCTCTGTCATTACATGAACCCATTTCTTGAAATTACTTAATTAAAATAAAGAAATATATATTTGTATCCACGATATGGTTTCTATCTTATTGGTTCTGTTTATTTGGGAAAGTCTGACTAATACCATTACATTCTTTCTAAATCTATTTCCAAAAACCTTCCATGGCTCTGGGAAATGCATTGAAAGAAATTTCCACCCACTGGTACTTTCTCACAGAGGGTACAAGACTAAGCTTTAATCATTTGTCTTGGCCTCCAGCACTCAGCACAGACCTCATTCCATATAAATACTTATAAACTTCAAAAACGTGTAAATCAATGCTTAAATGATAGTCTTTTACAAAGTATGGTGCATATCCCATTGGTGATGAGATGGTTTGGGGGGTTACACACTTTTTCAACAGTTATACACAGTAGACATTCCTTTACCCAATACGCATTTCACTGAACTCTCGATTTTCTCAGGTTTTGTTTTTTTAATTAAGCTATTTTATGTTGGGTCTTTTTTCTTTTTAACAGTGGAATAAATAGTTTTCTTGATGACTGTAGACATGTAAGGCTGGTTGGTACAATTCAGAAATATGAGTAACGGTATCCTGATTGGTGTGTAGTCTTCAATAATTACAAGGAGCTATGTGTATGTAACTGCTGTTAAACCAGTAAGACTGCATTTATGAATCCATCATTTTCAGGATTGATGGTAACCTGGGCATATTTTCCCCAAATGACTTTGCCTCCCTGTGTCACAAGGCCCAATTCATTCACATTTGCCTCAATAACAGCACCTTTGGTAACTATGAAGTGTTGCTTTTTAGAAATGACTATGAAAGCTTTTATCGCTGCTATACCCTTAAAAGCCTAAGCTCTACGTTTTTGAAATTTTAGGGAGAGTGAGCCTATAATTTCAAGATACCTTAAATAGCAAAATTTGAACAAGTCTTCCAAGTGCCCTTCTTTATAAATCTATTTAGAATCAAGCTTAAAAATCACCACCAGCAAATCATTTTCATAGCCTGTATGGCAACTGAACTTTCTTCTATTTAATTTTTCAGCACTGCTTTATTATAAGACACAGGTGGCAAAAAATAATAAGCTATTTGTATTGTAATCTGAAAAGAATGAGAGTCATAGAGTAGATTTGTAGCAATCTCTTCTGAGGATAGCAAGAAAAATAGACATTTCAACTGTGCCTTTCGATTCGCAATCAGGTTGTTGGAAACAAATAGCCCCAGGGCATTCACCTTAAAACCTAAATAAAGAAACAAACATTTGGTCAACCAGGAGTCTAGAATTGGCATAGAATTTAGAGACTCAAGAGACAGTTTTCTATAACAGGTTAACCTCCTCTGCTGCTGCTAAGTCGTATCCGACTCTGTGTGACCCTATAGACGGCAGCCCACCAGGCAAGAACACTGGAGTGGGTTGCCATTTCCTTCTCTGGGGCATCCTCTAGTGCACATTAATGAAGTCTCCTTTATGTACAGTTGGGAAGGTCCCTGGAGGAAGAAATGGCAACCCGCTCCAGTATTCTTGCCTAGAGAATCCCATGGACAGAGGAGCCTGGTGGGCTACAGTCCATGGGGTCGCAAAGAGTCAGACATGACTGAGTGCCTGATACTTGACTTTTTGCTAAGAACACCCAAAGGTGTATACAGTGGGGATGAGGGATTCTTCTTTACACCAAGGACTGGCAGGCAAAAGGTGGCTTTCAGTCCAGGATGTGTCACGTGGGCCTTCCTGAAATATAATCCTATTGGCCTAATGAATCTTTCATATTTAGGTAGCTTTAGAGTAAGGAGCCTCGTAGGCTGCAGTCCATGGGGTCGCGAAGAGTCAGACATGACTGAGCGACTTCACTTTCACTTTTCACTTTCATGCATTGGAGAAGGAAATGGCAACCCACTCCAGTGTTCTTGCCTGGAGAATCCCAGGGACGGGGAAGCCTGGTGGGCTGCCGTCTATGGGGTCGCACAGAGTCGGACACGACTGAAGCGACTTGGCAGCGGCAGCAGCAGCGAGTAAAGCCATCTCCAACAAAGCAGTGTTTGTAACCATCCTCTTCTAGGCTTTCTTCTTTGTCTTTCCATTCAAATAACTTTCCATACTTCTGTTTCTCCCTAGGCGAGAGCTTTGGGCAGAGAGACTCTGTTTTTCTCACTTTCTCTTTTCAGTTTTGTTTAATCATATTGGAAAGTACATCAGCTCGGGACTGTCCCTCTCTGCCCAGTGGTTATGTAGGCACTCTTCTCTGTGGAGTCTTTTTATCGCGCTTCGGTTTGGTTGTTTCTCTTTTCATGCATCTTTTTCACGTGTATTTGCTCAGCATGGAGCTGTCTATGGTAGAGCTTAGCTTTCAGACCAATCATCTTTTTCGCCTCCTTTGAACATTCATGAGCCTCTTGACCTTCCTTCTCTCCTCTTTTCCCCATGGTAATCCAAGTGATATCCACAGTGCTTCCGGTGTAACTCAATACATTCATATACTCATTTTGTGTCATGGTGAGGGCAGCCCAGCCACCGGGTGCAGCCGCCAGAGCACAGAGGCTCTCGATCTGTGGGTCTCAGAGACCCATGAGCAGACTCCGTGCCCTTCTCCATCAGTTCTGCTGATTGACATTTGCATCCCTAGAAATACTCATTCATCCACCCACAGACTTCCATGGCCACCGGGGTCATGGCATGCTCACCAGGAGACCTCTGATCTTGTTCCCAAACCAGGCTGCGCCAATTTGGACATATGTGACTCAAGTAAATATCATGTACATCAATGAAATATCAGTAGGAAAAGAAAAAAAAGCCAAGTTATATGCAAACCAAGTTGAATGTCTTAAAGAAAGATGGCAAATGTAAATTGCTCAAGAATGATATCATAAATTTTGTTGTTGAGTTTGGTGGGCAGGAAAACAGCTGTAAAACCAGTAGGGAAAAGGAATAAAATCCTAGAAGGTTTCACACTCAAAGTTATATCCAAAGGTCTGAATTCTCATCCCATTTTAAAGAATCTGAAATTTGGAAATTGTGGGAAATGCACTTTGGGTGCAGTTTATGCTAGATACCGTAAAATCCTAGTTAATATACCTGTGCTATGGATAATTTTGCCCCCCTCAAAAAAAATATGCTAAAATCCTAACCTCTACTTCCTCAGAATGGGACCTTATTTGGAAATAGGGTCATTCCAGACATAATTAGTTGAACTAGGATGAGGTCATACTGGAGTAAGATGGGCTCCTAATCCGATATGACTGCTGTCCTTATGATGGGGGATCTGGATAAAGGAATTCATGGAGGAGAGATAAAAGGAGAGATTGGGATGATGCGTGTGAGAGTCAAGGCTACCCAAGAGTGTCCGCAAACCATCAGAAGCTCAGAGAAGTCATGACCAGATTCTCACTCACAACCCTCAGGAAGAACCCGTTCCGTTGACACCTTCATCTTGGACTCCTAGCCTCCAGACTCTCAGACTGCCTTTCTCTTGTTTAAGCTGCTCTGTTTGTGGTACTGGGTTTGGACAGCTCTAGGAGACTAACACAAGGCCATACTCAAAGAGAAGCCCATTGTTAACATGAAACAATATATGCTTTTGAAGTTAGGATAAACTACTTAGGATATGTATGTATCATTTTTAATACCTTGATTTAACTTGAATCTACTTTATTACCGATTCAACTATGAGACTCAGTGACATAGGATAAAAGAGCTCTTATTCTAGTTATCTTAATGCAAGTTAGAAAAGCTTGTACAAGCATATCAATCCATGGTTCTACAGACATTATTACATAGTGCAAGGCTAAATAAAAATTTCATTTTCTTGGGCTCCAAAAATCTCTGCAGACAGTGACTATGGCCATGAAATTAAAAGACGCTTGCTCCCTGGAAGAAAAGTTATGGCAAACCTAGACAGCATTTCAAAAAGCAGAGATATCACTTTGCCAACAGAGTATAGTCAAAGCTATGGTTTTTCCAGTAGTCATGTACAGATGTGAGAGCTGACCATAAAGAAAACTGAGTGCCAAAGAACTGATGTTTTCAAACTGTGGTGCCAGAGAAGACTCTTGAGAGTGCCTAGGACAGCAAGGAGATAAAAGCAATCAAACCTAAAGGAAGTCAACCCTGAATATTCATTCATTGGAAGGACTGATGCTGAAACTAAAGCTCCAATATTTTGGCCACCTGATGCAAAGAGCCAACTCGTTGGAAAAGACCCTGATGCTGGGAAAGATTGAAGGCAAAAGGAGAAAGGTGCAGCAGAGGATAAGATGGTTAGATAGCATCACTGACTCAAATGACATGAATTTGAGCAAACTCCGAGAGATAGTAGAGGACAGAGGAGCCTGGCGTGCTACAATCCACGGGGTTACAAAGAGTCGGACACAACTTAGTGACTGAACAACAACAACAATAAAGTAAAAATAGAAACCTACATAAGGAAAAGTATTTCTGTGACTCGTGGAAATAGCCTTAAATAGAGATATTATACAAGATCCTCTAGTTGGGGGAAACACTCACGAGGAGGAGCTTCACTTGGACATGTGACATCCTAGAAGCTGGAGCAAGTAACGTGACTGCCTTTTTGAACATCTGTTACCTCATCGGGAAAAGGGATGTTAACAGCTGCTTCACTGGCTGCGAGAATTCAGTGAGGTGGTTTCTGTAACAGCAGCTGGAAGGCTGTATACGGTGGTAAACAAATGCAGAGAACGCAGTGAGCATGACGCCTGCCTTGTGTCTAGCAGGAAGGAGAACCACCACCATCACTGCCAAGCCTGCCCCCATAGAACACGCCCAAATTAGGAAACTGGGACAGGCAGAGAATCACCAGTGTTTACTCTCGGCAAAGCTTTGTAAAAGGCTTGGTCTTCCCATTTTAGCTGTAAGCTCTGCTTCCCATTTGCCCTACATACATCAGCCTTAGCTGATCAACAGGCTGGAGGGAGACACAATAAGAGAGAGGAGGGGTTCCTTTGAGAGTATTTCCTGGAGAGAACTAATAAAGTCAAGCTTTCTTCGCAGCCCAGTGACTGCTGTGCAGACCTGATGAGCTTAGGGCCAAAAGGACTTCCCTACAGACTCTAAGCAGAGAGTCTAATTCCTAGTGCTCTGGGGAGAAATAACCAGCATGCATCTATTTAGCACCAACTGAATAGGATGGGGCTGCCCCACTATGACATATGGGGTAGACCACAGGAGAGGGCAGGGGTGTAAAGGGGTTTGTATGAACAAAGGTCTAGGGCTGAAGGTGAAAAGAAAGGCTCCCTCTCCAGCAGAGGTCAAAACCCCTGAGGGCCCTGGGCCACATCTAGCCTATCAATGGGCTTCTTATTGGGTCAGCAGTATGTCTCTGTTTTAATAAAACTAGTATTTTTTTTAATATGTTGTGCTCATGCTTGACTCTTTGCAACCCCATGGACTATATCCCGCCAAGCTCCTCTGTCCATGGGATTCTCCAGGCAAGAATACTGGAGTGGATAGCCCATTTCCTTCTTTGATCCCAACCCAGGGATCAAACCCATGTCTCCTACATTGCAGGCAGATTCTTTACCATCTGAACCACCAGGAAAGTCCAAGGCTATACGAATTTGAAAGTATGTGTTACCTCCGAAGATCCTCCCCTATCCTGACTGAAGTGGGAGACTGACTACAGATTTTTAGATTCCCAAAGAGAATGACTCAGATCAGGTTCAGCATCACTGCGTTTGGAGAAAAGTATAAATTTATGTTCTTGGTGAACATACAGTGTTTGCCATAGTCCCCCAACTGTGAATCATCTGTTTAATCATTCATTAATTCATATATTAACTGACGCACTTGGTAGGCGCAAGGCTGTGTGCCAGCCTCTGGGATGCATAGATGAGAGCTATAGCTTATGCATCATTTTGTCTTCAGAGTGGATATTCCATGTATGTGGTTATATTGTTGAATGCAAGAATATGCAAATACATGGATGAAAATGAATGAGTGCACAAGTGCACACCGGGCAGCTGTGTATCCTATGCACAGTGCACACTGCCCAGGGCTCCCAGCTGAGGGAGTAAGTGAGGACTGGGATACAGGCTCCAAGCCAAAGACCAAGTCAGGCTAGGGGAACCGCGAGCACTGCTTTCTCCTAACCTTACACAGATACTGTAGGGGAGAGCAGAGGCTCTGAATACATTCATGCTTGAAGGAGAAAGGAAGAGAGGGAAAAGAAGTGTGCCAGGGCCCCACTCAGGGCTTCCATGGGAGCTCAGCTGGTAAAGAATCCACTTGCAATGCAGGAGACCCTGGTTCAATTCCTGGGTTGGAAAGATCCCCTGGAGAAGGGATAGGCTACCCACCCCAGTATTCTTGAGCTTCCCTGTGGCTCAGCCAGCAAAGAATCTGCCTACAATGTAGGAAACCTGGGTTCAATCCTTGGGTTGGGAAGATTCCCTACTAGGGAAGAGTATCTAGACTACAAAAGGAGAATGGCAAACTCATAAAGAAATTCTCTGCCTCTACATCTCTAAATGCAGCAGCACAGGAGTAGCCAAGAGCCACTCCTCCCTGTGTGTAGAGGGTCAGGGAAGGCCTGCAAAAGATGGAGAATGATGAATGAGTAGTTCTGATGGGTGGACAAGAGGGCGAGGGTGTTCAAAGAAGAAGGAACGGCATGGACGAGCAAGTTGGAGGGTTGGGGGTTTGGAAGGATTAGGGGTCCCAAAGAACTCTCTCACTTCGGACACCAACTATAAGCAACGGGCTCCCCAAGACCATCCTCCTCTCTGATAATTTGGTAGTAAGACTCACAGAACTCACTGAAAGCAGTTACACTCACAGTTGTGTCTGTCAGAGTGCAAGGATACAGATTAAAATCAGCCAAGGGAAGGGGCATGCAGGGCAGGCTCTGGGAGGCTTCCGAGGGCTAGAGGCCAGTTTCCTCTCCCAGCAGAGTCGTCTGGACGGTGCTTACTTCTCTCAGGAATGTGTGACAGCACCCACAAGGGACTTCCAACCAGGGAAGCTTAATGGAGCCTTGGTGTCCAGAGTTTTCCTGGGTCTCAGTCACAGACACGACTGACCATAGTCTCCAGCCCAAAGAGAGGGGCGAGCTGAAGACCCAAAGCCTTCATCCGAAGTCACATTATTAGCACAGACCATCCAGTGTGCTCCAAGCCCCATCCCCCACAAGGTAAACAAAGACACTCTTGTCAGGCAGGACCTTCCAAAGACCTTGAGGTCACCTCCAGGAGCCAAAGGCAAAGCCCACACTTATCTCTGGGCAAGACTCCTTTTCTGCATAGTCTTACACGGTTGGAATGTAAGGCAGGAGGGTGGGAGGTGGCTATAAGGGAGAAAGCTAGAAAGACACCTTGGAGCAAGATGGCAAAGGACATGACTAAAACTGTGGGCTTCAGTAGCTGAGGAAGGAAAGACAGAAACCTCTCCACTATAGAGAATCACTTTTCTTGCATTATTTCATCTGGTCCTCCAACAGGCTGATCACCCTCCTGAGGCTCAGAGACATAAAATGGCTGAAATCAAGACTAGACAAGCCAGGATTTGAACTCAGTTCTCTTATTACACCAGCTGTAACCAATCAACATATATTAATATTTGCTCAATATCTACTATGTGCCCAGCTCTGCAATGCAAGAGACCCAGGTTTGATCCCTGGGTTGGGAAGATCCCCTGGCGAAGGAAATGGCAACCCACTTCACTGTTCTTGCCTGGAAAATCCCATGGATGAAGGAGCCTGATGGGCTACAGTCCATGGGGTCACAAAGAGTTGGACACAACTAAGCAACTTCTCTCTCTGTTATGCTAGATAAACAATGGTAATAAATAGCCACAACCAGTGCTCCCCTGGGGCATCAAGCACATAAGCGAGACTAAGCCCTTACCCTACAAACAAGTGTGTGTGCTTAGCCACTCAGTCATGTCCAACTCTTTGTGACCCTATGGACTACAGCCGGCCAGGCTCCTCTGTCCATGGGATTTTTTTAAGGTAAGAATACTGGAGTGGGTTGCCATTTCCTCATCCAGAGGATTTTCCCAACTAAGGGATCAAACCTGCATCTCCTGTGTCTCCTGCAGGCAGATTCCTTACCACTGAGCCATGGGGGAAGCACAAATTGACTCTCCTTATTAACTGTGATAAATACCGTGAAAGAGACTAGCAGTGACACTTGATGGAGACTGAGGTGGTCAGAGATGGCCTCTCTAGTGGGTGGTGTCCAAACCAATACTTGAAGGAGGACTCAGAGCTGAGCAGGTAGAGAGTGCCTGATGGAGGGCAGCCAGATGTTCCTAGTCCATCCTGTTCTTCCCCTGCAAGTAGAGTTAGTCTCACTTAAAAGAATCCAGCGTAACTGAATTAGAAAAAAATCATCAGCAATTTCTGATGAAATAACTGCTTCAGGAGAGTTTCATCATTAAATATTAAAACTATGAGGTGGAAGGTTTTGAGGGGATAGAGCAATACTTTGATTAAAAGTGAAAGTACGTTTGCAATGAAGGGCTCTGACAACCATCACCTTAATCAAATTAACAATGGAACAGATGGGACAAAAGACACGGCAGCATCATCTGTGAACTATTCTCGCCAAAAGGGCTTAGCCTACATATAACTGCTAAGCCAAAATCCTTAACCTCAAATGTACAAGAAAAACAAAAAGAATGGAATGAAGAAACAATCAGATAATCTCCTAAAAATCTGTGTCATTTTTTTAAAGTGGGGGTCATGTTCTGAAACAACAGAGATTCGAGAATAAACGCATGAAACTTGACTGGATCTTGGTTCAAAGAAAACACAGCTGAAAGGATTTGGAGGACAATTAAGGCTGAATATTAGATGATTTTAGAATTTGAGTTAATTTTTCTAAATGTAAGGAAGTCATGATTAAGAAGGATAATGTCTTTATTTTTAGGACGTACATAAAGGAAGCAGTTATGGAAATAAATGTTGCTGGGGAAACTGGACAGCTACATGTAAAAAAAATAAAGTTAGATCACTCTAACACTATACACAAAAATAAGCTCAAAGTGGATTGAAGACCTAAATGTGAGACAGGATACTATAAAACTCCTAGAGGAAAACAGAGGCATAACACTCTCTGACATGCATAGCAGCAATAACTTTTTCCATCCATCTCCCAGAACAATGCAAATGAAAACAAAAATAAACAAATGGCATCTACTTAAACTCAAGTGTTTGCACAGCAAAGGAAACAATAAAATGACAGCCCACAGATTGAGAGAAAACATTTCCTGATGATGAGACCAATAGCGATCGTCTCCAAAATCCACAAACAGCCCATGACATTTAACAGCATCAAAACAAACAGCCCAATCAGAAAGTGCACAGAAGACCTAAGTAGACATTTCTCCAAAGAAGACATACAGATGGCCAATATGCTGTGCTCAGTCGCTTCAGTCATGTCTATGACCCCATGGACTGTAGCCCACCAGGCTCCTCTGTCCATGGGGATTCTCCAGGCAAGAATACTGGAGTGGGTTGCCATGCCCTCCTCCAGGATCTTCCCAACCCAATCTTCAAAACTGTGTCTCTTCCATCTCTTGTATTCTGAGGCGGGTTCTTTACCACTAGGGCCACCTAAGAAGCCCACAGATGGCCAATAGGCATGTGAAGAGATATTCAACATCACTAATTATTAGAGAAATGCAAACCAAAACTACAATGAGATATTACCTCACACCAGTCAAAATAGCTATCATCAAAAACATCCACAAACAATAAGTGCTGGAGAGGGTGTGGAGGGAAGGGAACCCACCTACGCTATTGGTGGGAATGTAAATTGATACAGCCACTATGGAGAACCGTATGGAGGTTCCTTAAAAAGCTAAAAATAGAGCTACAGTGTGATCCTTCAATCCCACTCCTGGGCATACACCCAGAGAAAAACATGATCCAAAAGGATATATGCATCCCACTGTTCACTGCAGCACTGTTTACAATAGCCAAGGGATAGTTATGGAGTTTGGATGGACATGTACACACTGCTATATTTTAAATGGATAACCAACAAGGACCTACTGTATAGCACACGGAACTGCTTAAGGTTATATGGCAGCCTGGATGGGAGGGGAGTTTGGGGGAGAGTGGATACATGTATATGTATGGCTGAGTCCCTTTTCTGTTGACCTGAAACTGTTACAACATTGTTAATTGGCTGTCAGTTCAGTCCAGTTCAGTTCAGTCGCTCAGTCGTGTCCCACTCTTTGTGATCCCATGAATCGCAGCACGCCAGGCCTCCCTGTCCATCACTAACTCCTGGAGTTCACTCAAACTCATGTCCATCGAGTCTGTGATGCCATCCAGCCATCTCATCCTCTGTTGTCCCCTCCTCCTCCTGCCCCTAATCCCTCCCAGCATCAGAGTCTTTTCCAATGAGTCAACTCTTCGCATATGGTGGCCAAAGTACTGGAGTTTCAGCTTCAGCATCATTCCCTCCAAAGAAATCCCAGGGCTGATCTCCTTCAGAATGGACTGGTTGGATCTCCTTGCAGTCTAAGGGACTCTCAAGAGTCTTCTCCAACACCACAGTTACTCCCATACAAAATAAAAAGTTTTTTTTTTTTTTTAAAGCATCCTGATGTCTGCACCTGACTTCAGAGGAGTTCATATATATAAAAGAAACATGAAAACTGTTTGTAAATTTTTTTAATTTTTGTTAACTATTCAGGTGATCATTGTAATATTTGAAATTTTTCACAATAAAGATTTGGGGGTGGAGAAATATAAGGTGTTCAGGTACATATCATGGATCATCTGCCAACACCAGGAGACCCCAAAACATCCACCAGAGCCCTTTCCAAGAAACCAAGCCTCTGGTTAGGCTGCTGGCTCAGTCTGGAACTCCCATTCAGAGCTTTGTCTTCATGCCCCATTGACAAGAACCGTAGGCCTACTCATGGCTGGCCTGTCCATAAGAAAAGCATATCTGTTCCTTCTACCCCCAGTCTGCCTTCCAAGCACAAGGATCATGAAGAACATTGTAAGCCACAGAGTAATTCACTCTTCCTCCCCCTTGATCATTTAATGTGGATAAGACTGACCTAAACCAAGCTTCCCAAGTAGACCCTGCTGGAAAGTTACCAATTTGATCCAAAGAATCAATGGGATAAAGTTTTCTCTTCATCTAAGAGAACCAAGGAGAAGCCCTTTCTTTTTCCTGCTGGACATTAATGAAGAGAGATGTAGCCCCAGAAGCTTCTGATCACCATCATGGGACCATGACTGGGAAGAAGGCTGCCTGAGACCAGACACTAAGGAGCTAAGAGATGGAGCGTCTCAACCACCTGCCAGGCCCCAGGTCTTGCTACCTTGTGAAACTACTTGTCCCCGGACTGTTCACTAAAACAACTCAGTACAGCTTCTAAGCCAGTTTAGTTTGGATTTCCTGCCTTGGCCACATGAATGGTTCAAACCAGGACAGCAAGGAGTGAGACAACTGGGGCTATTACAGAAAACAGCTGTGGCCACCATATTCGTATCCGACTGATGGATGAGCAGTCCCTGAATGACTCAGTCTCATGGTCCTCCGCTTACCCGCCACACGCCAGCGGCATTCTCTGCCAGGGTACATTTCGAAACAGACTCCCTGCTGCATTTCGAAGCATGCTGTTTTTTTTCCAAAGGTGAGATACTCTAATTTGGAAGTTGCATCAGGGACTTTGGAGGTGTCCATGAATTATTCAAGCCCATCAGGATAATGAGCCAGTTTCTCAATGGTCTGTTCCAGTCCCATCTATTTTCCTCTCTGGATCTCCATCTCATCCTCCCTTTCCTCCCCTGCTCTCCTATGGCGGGCTTTGGAGTTAGCACATTGCTTTACTTCTAAGCTTCAGCTTCCTAATCAATTAAGTACAAATAGGAATAGTCACTCCATAGTGCAGAAGTGAGGATTATCTGAGATTAAATAAGACAAGACACAGCTCAAAGGCAGAGTGTTCAGCTTTTCTTCTCTGTCCTTCTCTCACATAGCACTCCGCTTTACTCTGAGAGCCCCATGCCCTCCCAGCCTTCAGGGGTCACACTTTTCATAACATAACTGCCAGGCACAGTAACCCAAGTTCCTATCCTCTTAGACCACAAGAAAGTCTGCCTCCTTCTAAAAACTTCTGAGGGTTCTCTGGCCACGATTGTCACTTATTTGCACTCACCAGTGTACCTTCCATATCTCCCCTCTGCCCCAGATTGGGTGGCCCCTTCTCCCAGGTATGGAGAAACCAGACTCTCCCATCATGTGCCAGAGGCAGCATCAAGACAGGGCTTCTGGGCCCTTTGGTGTTTATACACACGCATGCTAAGTCGCTTCAGTCATGTCCAACTCTGTGACCCTGTGGACTGTAGGCTGCCAGGCTCCTCTGTCCATGAGATTCTCCAGGCAAAAAGACTGGAGTGGGTTGCCATTTTCTTCACCAAGGGATCTTCCTGTCCCAGGGATCAAACCTGCATCTCTTACATCTCCTACATTGGCAGGCAGGTTCTTTACCACTAGTGCCACCTGGGAAGCTCCCCTTTGGTGTTTTCACAAGACTGGGCTTCCCTGGTGGCTCACATGGTAAAGAATCTGCCTGCTATGTGGGAGACCTGGGTTCAACCCCTGGGTCGGGAAGATTCTGGAGAAGGGCATGGCAACCCGCTCCAGTATCCTTGCCTGGAGAATCCCAAGGACAGAGGAGCTTGGTGGGCTACAGGCCATGGGGTTGTAAAAGAGACAGACACAACTGAGTGACTAATACTAAGGCTATTACAGGCAAATTTCAATGCAAAACAAGAGTACTGATATTTGAAATTATTTACACACATACACAAAAGGGCATGTAGTTAAAAAGCTTCCTCACACTCCTGTTTCCTACCCTCAAAGGAACCACGGCTTTTAGTTCCTTATGTATCTTCCCAGATAATCTGTGGTTTTACAAGGATATTTTTTCCAGAAAATAAAGATTGATATTTAATATTATAAACCAGGGCTCTGGAGTCGAGAAGTTCAAGTGCACAGCTATGTCTCTCGTGGTTCAGCCTGCTGCCACTGTGCAGACTCCCACTCCCACCCAGAACCTAGCCCTCTCTCAGATTCTCCCCTTCTCATAGCCCCGAGCCTCAACACTTCTCCCATAGCTGGCTAACAACCCACAATTGCTTCTTCATCTCCAGAGGAGCCGGGTCTCACCTGTACACTGAGAAAGCCCATGAAGACATATTCCCAACAGTCAGCTCTGATTTGAGCCAATCACACCCCACCTCTCCAGCCGCTGATTCAAATGCAGCAGCTGGCGGAAGAGTCCCTATCGTTTTGTTGGGTTAGTCCCCACTGCATGGTGGTTTTCTCTTGGACAAGCTAGTTTCAGCAAACGCTGCATGGCTGGTTCTCCCATCTACCCAGTTTTTGGTCCAGAGGCATTGACTGGGTGTGAAGGATGCTCATCACCTCCAGGGAGCCTTGTGAGTGGACATTACCAACCTGACTTTACAGGTGGGCGAATGGGGCTCTGAGAGGCTGAAAGACCTACCTAACCCCACAACAGGCATCCAGTCTCCAACTCGCACGCTGTGACTGACGCAACCACAGCCCTGCCTCTTCCAGCCCCCCTCACCCCCTAGGACTGACTTCACCAGACAGTCAAATTGCTCCCCTAACTGCCAGCTAAGAAACTTGCAGGTCAAGTTTAGAGGGGAGACAAGAAAAGGAGCAGACCTAACGCTGGAGGCTCAGGCGTCAGGTGCCCTGAGCTTGCAGCAGCAGTGAGAAAGGATCCGAGGAGAGTCAGAGTTACACTGTGCCCTGGAGCAGACTGCGTGCACGTGGAGCAGGCTGAAGCGGGTGCATGCTGTCCCGGTGCCGTCACGACCGGGTCCCGGTCCACCTCGCAGCTCTCCTCTCCTGGGCTGGCAGCCTTCTCTCTTCAGTCCCAGCCAGTGCAGCTCTCTGCTAGAGGACACCTAGACACCATTCTGCGAGCTTGAGCCATTCCGCAAGCCTTCACGCCTTGCCCATGCCGATTCTTCTGTCCAAAGCTTCTTCCCATGTCTCCTCTTGAACATCAGATTTCCAAAACCCAGCTTAGGACACCTCATCTATGACTCTTGTCATTCCTCCACCCCGTGCTTACCCACCCAGCTGGCTCCGGAGGTCGGGATCTAGGGAGGAGGGAATTTGCTGTTGCTAAACCTACAAGGAAGGCTAACAATGGAAGCAAGTTTTAGTGCAAGTCTAATACATGTAAATTGTAATCTAATATCATCTCATAGTTGCTAGAGCATGACAACAGGGAGAGAACAACTATAATCATAATTAATTATGAGGGAGACTGAAGATGTTTTTGAATATGAAACTCTACTGATACTCTGAAGTAAGCTCTACTGAGATTCCGCATGTTTAAATGCAAGAGGACACGCAAGGCATCATGTAGGGTAAATTTCCTTGTTTTTCTTAGTATTAGTACTAGCAGTAGTAGTTTTGCCAGCAATACCTTATGCTTGCAAGTTCCCAAACTTGTCACTCAAGTTTTCTTTAGTCCTTCTCATCTGTGAGTGTAATTGAGGTCAATGAGAACAGTGATGATTCCAACTGCCCTGGCTCATCTGCACCATGGCTGGCAAGTGAGCACCAGCCCCCAGCAAAGTCCCCACCCCATGGCCTTCTAGAAGGCCTCAGCCGATCCTCCGGCATGTTCACATTCCAGCTCTGCTCCTGTCAGCTCTGAAGTCTCTCTGCTCTTCCACCAGGCACCCCAGTTCACACTGCAGAAATATCTTCTCAAGTTCATGTCTCCACCGGCACCACTGCCAGTTTCTGCAGTGCTCTGATGAACACAGAAATCCGCCCTCCCCCACAGCCTGCCTTGCGGTCTTCCCCATTTGCCAGCATGTAGCAGCCATGCAAACTGTTCATTGGACCCAGAGGTTCCCACTGGGGCTGCTCCATCTCTTTGCTTGCCCTCTGGGTACCATCTTCCTGTCTCCTGCTGCTGCTTTGGAAAGTGACTCTCCAGGGTGACTGCGGCAGGAGCTGTGGACTCTGCCTCAGGCCCAGGCCGGCTGCTGGGTCTGTGACTGCAGCTCTGCTCCAGGGGACGGGGCTGTTCCTCCCTGGCCAGATCAGTCTGCTGCCTGATAGAGATACCTCAAACTCACTCCGGGTCAAAGGCCACAGGAAGCACGGCCAAGTGGGACAGAAGAATGGCTCTCTCTCTTTGGATGAGAAAGGGACCCCTCCTAGAGCTGCCGGGACCCCAGGATATTACCTTGACAACTGTGAATGCTCCCCCTCCTTGATTCACTAGAGTGTGAGCATTTTCACACATACCCAGGCAGCTGATCCAAGGGCATGTGAAGTAGTACATATCTTGCTGCACAGTCTACTTAAGAGCCTCAGTTCCCTCTAACGACTCAGACTTGGTTATTGGGCAACCACTTTGGCCACCCGTGGTACCTTCCTCCCTTAGGATCAGTTCTCTGTCAGCCCCCTGACACATATAATCAAGCAGGTCCCATCAACTCACCCAAGCTGGCACAGGGACAACTGAGCTCCCACTGGGATAATCCTATCAAACATTGCATGCGTGATAAGTCACTTCAGTGTGTCTGATTCCTTGTGGTGCTATGGACTGTAGCCCACCAGGCTCCTCTGTCCATGGGGATTCTCCAGGCAATATTGGAGTGGGTTGCCATTCCCTTCTCCAGGGGATCTTCCCGACCCAGGGATCAAACCTGTATCTCTTACATCTCCTGCATTGGCAGGCAGTACCTTCAATCATTTTTCACTAATTGCTCTGTCTGGGCTGGGAAAACGCAGTTTGGCACACACTTCACAGAATCAGGCTCAAGAAGCGACAGGTGCCTAAACCAGGACTTTGCAGGCAGTGAAGGCGGAGTTGGGTCACCCAGAGTCAGCCTTCTTGCCCAGGCTCTGTGACTCCAAGAAGAGGTTCTCTCCAAAGGCCCCCAAACCATTCTCTTTACAGAAGGTGTCTGCTAAACCAGGAAATGGATTCTACCTTTACTGCCTGTGTTTCGGCTTCTGCCCAATTTCTTGAATCCGAGGGAATTCTGCAAGGATAAGGATCACTTTAGCAACTAGATGAGTCAAGGAGCATTTGAAGGTTAAATGTGAATTTGGGCTCAGATATGAGTATTAGTCTCTAATCTTCAAAGCATAAAATTTGCAAAGAGCCTATAGAATTGGTGGGGAAGTGGAGTCAGCAATGCAAATATGGACTCCCAGTGGGATCTGAGGCCAAGCTTGGAACTTAGCATGGTGCTAGGCTTGAGTACCAATGCACATTGTGAATGGAATATTCATTTCCATTATTCAAACAAGGATGGCCACCCTCCACAGGGCTTTGCATTGTACAATCCAAACTATTTTCTGAGCCAGGCCCTGTGCCCAGCGTCTATGTTACAGACATGAGCCAACCATGATTCCACTCCTCAGGATCACAAGATCACAAACACGGAGGCAATCACCAACAGAAAGGACACGGCTGCCACTAGCTGAGAGCTTCTGAATCCAGGTGCCATGCCCGGTGACCTTGCCTGCATGGTCTCATTTAATCTCTACAACCTTGCAAGGAGGTTCTGTTATGCCCCCATTCAGAGAGAGGGAACTGATTCTGAGAGGGGTGCTGTAATAACCTACACAAACTTGCACAGCCAACAGGAGGGGAATGTGGGTCCATCTGAGGAGTCCTAACCTGCGTCCTTCTGACCTTAAAATCCATGTTAATCTTATCATCTTAATCACTGTTGTGGCGTAATCACAAAACAGCATGGCAAGTGCTGTTTCAGAGGGTTGCACACGGTACCGCAGGGCATAGAGGACAAGAGGAATCATTCAGTGGAAGAGGCAGAACGGAGCAGTGGACGGAAAGAGTGGGTTAGAGGAAAACCTTTCCAGAGGTAGTTGCTTTTGAAGTCAATTTCATAGAATCCTGGAGCCCTGGTGAGTTCCTGGGGTGGACAAGGGGTCAGGTGAGCATTTGAGGCACCAAACAAGTGCAGCACTTCAGAGTATGTGGCATAAGTAAGAGAAAGCAAGTCATTTTCAGCGGATGGAATGCAGGTGGGTGGGGAGGGACGTTTGCTCCAGGTGAGACTGGCAAAATCGTCCAGCACAGAAGAGCCTTGAATGCCACGCTGACAGGGCTGGAAGGACTGGAAGCCCTTGAATGATGTAAAATAGGAGATCAACTTGATTTGGGATTTTATTTCCTAGAAAATTTACCCTGGGGCATGTAAAGAATGGATTGATAAAGGGAATGGATAAGCTATGAGGATATTAAGAGTGGGGAGATGTGATACAACTTCTCAGGTCTCCGAATGTTTTAACAGAAGTATTCTGAAGTTCATGTGCATCACTTTCTTGGCTGAAATATGACCTTGTCAGAAAGCTCTAGATAACTCCCCCAAGAAATAACTTAAATGGTCTGAGAAAATGGTTCTAAAACCATTCTAAGTTCTACACTTGAGGCTCAGAGGTGATCATGGTCCAGGCAGAAATGAAGACACTGTGGAAATTCGGTGACAAAGCTGGGCTTGGCCTGCTGCAGACACAGGGAAGGCACGACCTTGGAGGCTTGGACAGCCGTGATAACAACATCCATAGTCCTGGGGATGCAGCAAAGACAACCTCATCAGAGAGCCGAAGGTCCAAATAGCATTTTCCTGGCTTACTTTTTAAAAAACCTGAGATTATGGCTTTGAGCTCACAAGGCTGCCAGAATAGTGTCTGTCATATTTCATTTTAAAATGCCAGGGGTTTTGCACCTTACCGATATGCCGAGAAAACACTGGCTTTTCAGAGACATGGTGTTTTTGTTTGTTTGTTTGTTTGCTTGTTTGTTTTTAATTGCATTTCTCACTCGAGGTCTAAAACATCTGTCACCTCAAAGAATACAGGGGAAATCAAAAGGAAATAAAATATAGGCTTTATAATCTGTCCAGCCTAAAAGGATCATTTTATACATGTAAATTCCTTCCACGCTGTGCCAGGGGCAGACACACTGCTTATAAAGTTGTCATTTTAGGAGAGGCAACATCTTTGGGGGAAAAATGTTGCATTACACATCTTCCATTGCATAGCGTTTCCTTAGGAAACATTTCTAGGGGACAGAAATAAACAATCAAAAATTAACAAAACGTGAGTTTGAAGTCAGAAAACCCAATTCTGCCTCTCACTAGCTGCGTGAGCGGAGGCACGTGACTCCCCACCTGGGGTCTCCTTCTCTGTGAAAAGAGCCTAAGGAGAGCTGCTACTTCATTGGACGCCCTGAGAAGGACATGGGATAACGCCCATGAGGTTCCCAGCAAGGTGCTTGGTGCTGGGGGAGCATCCACAAATGTCAGCTGGTGTGACCCAGTCATTATAATTACTGAAATACTAACTTTAAATCTTATTATATAAGTAATCGACTTCACATTAAAAAAATTTTAAATATAGACATGCTAAAAGAAAAGTTTTAACTGAATCCCATTGGGGAGTTCATGTCTTCTGAGCATTAGTCACCCTGCTTTAGTGACTGCAGTAAACAACTACACTTTCACCACACACACACACACACACACACGCACACAAAGAAAAATTTTAAACCGTGGGTAGCCTTGCTGATCAAAATAATACTGTGCATATTTTTACATTGTACCATCTTATCTGAGCTTCCCTGGTGGCTCAGATGGTAAAGTGTCTGCCTGCAATGCGGAAGACCCGGGTTCGATCCCTGGGTTGGGAAGGTCTCCTGGAGAAGGAAATGGCAACCCACTCCACTATTCTTGCCTGGAGAATCCCATGGACGGAGGAGCATGGTAGGCTACAGTCCATGGGGTCTCAAAGAGTCAGACATGACTGAGTGACTTCATGAGTCCATCTCATCTGTTTTCTATCCAAATTACTTGGGTGTATATAGAAAAAAATGTTTCAAAAATAGGACCATACTATACATACATTTTGTCTGTGAGCTCTGTAGCAGGAGATCTCAGGAAGGCAACAGACCAGTGAAAAGCAGGCTCTGCACTGAGTGGAAACAATATAAACATGTAGCCAACATAACCAAGTGACCCAGGCTCCCGAATTTCTGATTTCTTTCTTGACCAGCGGCCAGCCATCTGTGCAAGCTTTCTAAGAAAGAGGTCATGCTTGGATTCCCATCTATCATAAATAGTAACTACTAATCCGTCACAACAGAGTCCTGGTATTAATTTCCATTTTCTTCTTACTAAGCGGTTGGTGAAATCTAGGCAGATGAGGCAAGGAGACGGTTTCTGCTCAGATCTGCTGCAGTCCAGTGTGCGTCTTGTTTTTCTCTGGGATTGCTGGGTTTGCTGCAAAGCTGCGTCTGCATACAAATGACCCATCTATTCTGAGGCTCTGCTTTCCTCCGCTGTGTCCCTCAGTTTCCCCTGCTATTGTCCATGCTCAGAATGCCTCTAAGTACAACTTCATGGAGTCCGTCCTTAGGGAGACCTGCTTCCTCCAAGGCTCTCTGAAAAATGCCCTTTGCTGTTTAGTGATGGTCTAGAAATGGTGTCTCTACGTGCCTAGACATGGAGTTCTCTGTCCAGTTTGGAAAACTACTGGGAGCCAGACAAGGATGGTTATAATCCACACCCTCCCTGGAGAAGAGTAACTTTCCAGCTGAGGTCCCTGGTGAAATCAGATTCCCCAAGAAATCCAGAGTAATCCAAATTAAAATGGGTTGGCCTAAAGGTACCCTTGGCTTTGGGTCACTGCCAAAGGAAATACAAGTACAGTTACAAAAGCCTTGAAAAAACAAGGCAGGTCTGTATTCTAAGATCTCTTAGGGAGCATGCAAAGGGGAAATTGCATGGCACAAAACCAAGCAAGGTTTCCTTTAAAACTCTTTACTCAGCACTGTCTCCATAATCTATCACTCTGTCAGTTGCATCTTTCTCCTGTTTTCTTTCTCGCCCCTCCCTCCCAGCGGGCTCCCTCCTCACTGGCCCTCCTCTTTACCCATCCCCCACAGCAGTTATTTTGCTTTCCAAGCATCCAGATGACCTTGTTGATGAATATCTCCGTGCCATTTGCTATCATTAAATATCCTCAGAAACACACAAAAAGATATGGAAATCAGATACTATAAAAAGAAACAAAGAACAAAAAAAATCTTGGGAAGAGTTGAAATTAAAAACTCAATAGCAGAGTTGGAAGAGTTGAGGAAGTCTGCACCCCTCCCCTTTCAAAATAAGTAAGAGAACAAAGAAGGGGAGATTTTTTAAAAAGGGGTCCAGGAAGCCCAATGTTCAAATAATTTCTTCAGAAGGAAAAAAAGGCGAGAAAGAGAGAGGGAGAATAGAAAGGAGAAAAGGTTCATCAAGGTAATTCAAGAAACTTCCCTAAGCAGAGAGGAGGGCTCGGGTAGAGAGAACTCACCACCTAGGGTCCCACACAGTGGATAAAAATAGAACAATGCCAGAGTACATAATTGTGAAATTTCAGAACTTCAGTGGGAAAAAAAATCTCTCAAGCTTCCAGCAAGAAAATTGTCACATCTAAGAGATCAGGTATAAGACTTGCTCTGGATTGTTCAAGTGCAAACTGGAAAACAATCATGAATACCTTCAAAATTCTGAAGAAAAATAAATTCTGGTGGAGAATCCTAGAGCCAGCCAAATTGCTAATTGAGTATGAATAGAGATGAAGAATATTTTCAGAAATGCAAGGTCTCAGCACTCCATGCACCTGTTCTCAGGAAGCAGCTTGAGAGCATGCTGTTTCAAAAAAAAAAAGGTGACAAATCAAGACAGGGAGGACAGGGTGCAGGAAACAGAAGGACCAGGACAAAGTCCTCAGGGAGATGGAGAAGGGAGATGTAGGGGCAAGCGGTGGGCAGGGCACAGCGGACGCTGTCCAGAGGGAAGGGGCCAGACGTTCCCAGACATGGATCTACAGACAACCCAGTGCAAGCAAACATCTTGTGATGACACTTAGTTCAGGCTTGAAGTGATGAGAATTGTATAGAAAAACTAATCCACGGAACAATAGCATGTCAAGGGTAAAACTTCTTTTACTGAAATATATTACATGACTCAACTAGAAAAAAAATTGCAAAGTCAATTCATTACAATACTCAGATCTTATTTACATTTGATTTGAAAAGGAAAAAGAAATCTTAAAAATATCAATACTCAGAAAGTACAATGGGGTTGCCAGGGGCTGGGGGGTTGTTTGTTTAATGTGGACAGAGTTGCAGTTTTACAAGATGAAGAGTTACGGGATGGATGATGGTGACTGTGACACACTGTAAATGTATTTCACGCCACTGAGCTGCCCACTTAAAAATGAGGAAGATGGTTAATTGCATGTCTGTGTCTTTTACCCCAATAAAAATTTGGAAAAAGTGTGGAGGCTATCATTTCTGATACCATTTTCAGACATTTCAGTAGGTAACCAAGACTTCAGTTATTATAGTATTAATTACTTTTGTTTTGTTCTGCATTTGTTGGCTTTCTATGGATTCTTTAGCTTGCAAAGCCAGTTCTCAGATTAGGAGTTCAATGGTGCTGCTTATCTTAATCATTCGATCATCTTGCTTTGTCTTCAGTTCAGTTCAGTCCAGTCACTCAGTCGTGTCCGACTCTTTGCAACCCCATGGACTGCAGCACACCAGGCCTCCCTGTCTATCACTAACTCCCAGAGTTCACCCAAACTCATGTCCATCGAGTCAGTGATGCCATCCAGCCATCTCATCCTCTGTCATCCCCTTCTCCTCCTGCCCCCAATCCCTCCCAGCATCAGGGTCTTTTTCAATGAGTCAACTCTTCGCATGAGGTGGCCAGAGTACT
>NW_011494824.1:82830-91485 GCF_000754665.1 Bison bison bison | reverse complement strand
TGCCCCCAATCCCTCCCAGCATCAGGGTCTTTTTCAATGAGTCAACTCTTCGCATGAGGTGGCCAGAGTACTGGAGTTTCAGCTTCAGCATCAGTCCTTCCAAAGAACACCCAGGACTAATCTCCTTTAGGATGGACTGGTTGGATCTCCTTGAGGTCCAAGGGACTCCCAAGAGTCTTCTCCAATACCACAGTTCAAAAGCATCAATTCTTCAGCACTCAGCCTTCTTCACAGTCCAACTCTCACACCCATACATGACCACTGGAAAAACCATAGCCTTGACTAGATTGGCAAAGTAATGTCTCTGCTTTTGAATGTGCTTTGTCTTAGTGGAATATAAAATTTCTAATCCAGAACCTAATCGAGACATTTATCAGCAGTGTGATTTTATTTGCACACTCTTTTTACAAATAAATCCACAAACTGCAAGTGAGGAAAAATGCCTCTATACAAAGGAACAAAGTAATCCAGAAAAATAAAAAGATAAGCAGAGAGAGAAGAGGATAGATCAAATGGAAAGCATAATGTGATAGAAATAGATTCAAATATAGGTCATCAAAAATACAGAGAGATAGAAGACATCATATAAGAAAAAAGAACCAGCTATATTCTGTTTTATGAGATGTTATCTTGACACAGTAAGGTTGAAAATAAGGTGAAATGATCATCTAAACCTGGAGACAGAAAATGTTCTCCTGTGAAGGGCTTCATAGCAAATATTCTAGGCTTTGCGAGTCATACAGTCTCTGTGACAGCTACTTATGTTCCATTGCAGTGTCAATGCTGCCACAGACAAGAGTAAATGAATAGGGGTGGCTGTGTGTCAATAAAACTTTATTTAAAAACTTGGCCATCAGGCTGGATTTGGTTCATGGGCTGGAGTTAGCTGACTGATCTCAGATCCAGCCCCCCATCATCATTCTGGCCTCTCCTGCCTCCAACTCTCCCTGCTCTACCTCCTCAGCTGCACCCCCAGCTCATGCCACATCCACCTTTCTGTCCTTCAGAACTGTGAAGCCTTCTTCCATCTCAACATTTTGCTTTTGCTGTCCCCCCTGTCTGGAACATTCTTGCACCAGATTCACATCCTTATTTCATGCAAGAATCTACTCAAGTCACCTCCTTAAGGAAGTCTCCTCTGGACCCCCATCCAAGATACCAGCCTTCCCTGGCCATAGCATACTTTATTTGCACACAAAAGCACAAGCTGGAATCAAGATTGCTGGGAAAAATCTCAATAACCTCAGATATGCAGATGACACCACCCTTATGGCAGAAAGTGAAGAGGAACTAAAAAGCCTCTTGATGAAAGTGAAAGTGGAGAGTGAAAAAGTTGGCTTAAAGCTCAACATTCAGAAAACTAAGATCACGGCATCTGGTCCCATCACTTCATGGGAAATAGATGGGGTAACAGTGTCAGACTTTATTTTTTTGGCCTCCAAGATCACTGCAGATGGTGATTGCAGCCATGAAATTAAAAGACGCTTACTCCTTGGAAGGAAAGTTATGACCAACCTAGACAGCATGTTAAAAAGGAGAGACATTACTTTGCCAACAAAGGTCCGTCTAGTCAAGGCTATGGTTTTTCCAGTGGTCATGTATGGATGTGAGAGTTGGACTGTGAAGAAAGCTGAGCACCAAAGAATTGATGCTTTTGAACTGTGGTGTTGGAGAAGACTCTTGAGAGTCCCTTGGACTGCAAGGAGATCCAACCAGTCCATCCTAAAGGAGATCAGTCCTGGGTGGTCTTTGGAAGGACTGATGCTGAAGCTGAAACTCCAATACTTTGGCCACCTGATGCAAAGAGCTGACTCATTGGAAAAGACCCTGATGCTGGGAGGGATTGGGGGCAGGAGGAGAAGGGGATGACAGAGGATGAGATGGCTGGATGGCATCACTGACTCGATGGACGTGAGTTTGGGTGAACTCCAGGAGTTGGTGATGGACAGGGAGGCCTGGCGTGCTGTGATTCATGGGTTCGCAAAGAGTCAGACACGACTAAGTGACCGAACTGAACTGAACTGAACTCTGCTTTGTTAGATAAAACTGTTTTATCATTACCTGACACATTGCACACTTGGCGCACCTGTAATTCTTTCCTTGCTGTTGATCTGTCTTCCCAACTAGAAGGGAAGCTCTGTGAGAAAGGCCTCCGTCTACTTTGCTCACTGTTGCCTCCCCATTGCCTGGTCCACATTATCAGAGCTAAACACAAATATTTTTGGAATTTATGGGTGAATGAATGAATGAATATCTGCAGCATTGTGGGTATTAGAAAACTTTTCTCAGGGAAGGATTCATACATTCCTTTTCATCTAGGAGAGCAAATTCTATTGCATGGCTGATTTGTTTGCCTCCGTCAATGATGTAGCCAAAAAGGAAAAAGCTTCCAGCTCCCACTTTTACAAGTAAATGGCACAAAAGTCTTCCCCTTCTTAAACATATCTAGTTTCTGGAGATGTATGAACAACAAAGCCAGCTACTTCTAATTGTTAAAATAATTGTTTTTTAAGATTGTTCTTTATGAAAGAATTCTGCATCATCAGAGGTGAAAGGGCTGTAAAATCCCTTCATCCATCCTTCTCTTTCTAGAGGGAACCATGAGCCCAGAGAGAGGAGAGGACCTCAAGGTCACAGAGTAGGAGGGCAAAGGCTCTGACTAACATCCTTATGGGGAATCAAGGGTACATAACTTTGCACTCCAAGATAATACATTCTCAGAAGCTATTAAATGTGGAGTTTTAACATCTAATGGATTCTTCCCTGACTCGCAGTTATTAATAATCAGAGAATGAATATGTTTCCCACACCTCTGAAAAAAAAAAGGCCCAGTTGCATGGGAAATTATTTTTATCTTTCAAACAAAGATTCTGACTTATTCTGACTTTGGAGCTTAATTAGCTAATCTTTGGTATCTCACATCAAAATTAGTTGTCTTTCCAATGTAGGTGTGTGATCATTGAAGTGTTTATCAGGGAGTGTCTTTCATCCATTTTCAAACCACTTTTCTCTTATTTTGAGAATCTGAAATAGAAAGAGCTTCTTAATCCTTCCACTGCTTCTTTCTCCAGCCCCTGCTGAGACTAGAGAAGGAAATCAAATTTACTGAGAACCAACTATCTATTCTGTTGTGGGCATTCATTTAATCCTCATCCCCACCATTTGAGGGATTTATTTTTGTTTTACAGACAAAAGAACAGGCTGGAAGAGTTAACGTTAGTTTTTTCAAGGTCAGGAAAGGAAAGTGAATAGAGGATTCAGAATCAGACAGACTTTCTTCCAAATTTCAGCCCCAGATCTATCTATTCCATGACTCTGGACAAATCACTCTGCTTCTCTCAGCCCCCAGACCAGCACTGTCCAGTAGAACTTCCTGTGATAAAGGAAAGGACTCGTATCTGTGATGTTCAGTGTGATAGCCAGGAGCCATATGGAGTTCTTGAAATGCGGCCAATGCAACTGAGGAACTAAATATAAATGTTATTTAATTTTAATGAATTTAAACATACACAGCCACATGTGGTCCGCATTACCATATTGGTTAGCGTAATTCTAAGTCTTATTATCTTAAGTCCAGACAAGCTGGGCCCCTACTGTGGCCCAATATGGCTCTCCTCTGCAGCACTCCACATGGGTGCATGAGTTCACAGTCCCCCTAGCCCACCCCTACTCCTACTTGAGCTCTGAAACTGTGATCTGGAATTCCTGCCCAAACAAGCCCAGTGTGCTTCCGGGCTGCCTGGGCCTCTTCCTTGGTGCCATGTTCCAAGAGCAATCTGCACTGTGCATCCATACCTCTGACCCCATGAGTATCTACAAATGGCCACGTGGGAGAAGTGTAAACACACCTTAGACACAACGTTGGTGTGTCCACATGGGATTGTACCCCTTGTGGCACAGGATGGACCAGGTATGAAAAGAACACGGGCTGGGAACACATTATCCCTGCAACCCAGCTGCCAACACGGAACTCAGCCAGAGCTTCCCATACAGTCCTTTGGGTATAAGCCTTTGGTGACTCACATTGATTTGGTGTAAGTCAGTGAGCTAATCCTTGGTTGTTGTTGTTCAGTCACTCAGTCGTGTCCGATTCTTTGCAACCCCACGCACTGCAGCTTCCCTGTCCTTCACTATCTCCTGGAGTCTGCTCAAACTCATGTCCATTGAGTAGGTGATGCCATCCAACCATCTCATCCTCTGTAACCCCCTTCTCCTCCTGCCCTCAATCTTTCCCAGCATCAGGGTCTTTTCCAATGAGCTGGCACCTTGCATCAGGTGCCCAAAATATTGGAACCCCAGCTTCAGCATCAGTTCCCTTCTTCAGTGAATCCTTGGTATCTCATGTCAAAATTTGTTATCTTTCCAATGTAGCTATATAACTGTTGCTACTATTTGCAGCCAACTTATCTCCCAATAGCAGCTCCCAACTCAGAAGATTCTTGCTACAAGAAACCATCACGGCTCCTGCTGCTTGCTGTTTAGAAATCCTTGGGTTCAGCCTGTTTCCCAGCACCCCCTCCAGCTTCCCATAAGCGTGGCCTAGAGAAGGGGTTCTCCAATCCAGCAACTGGCTGCACACCCCACCAAATCCCATCATACAAGCCTGAAGGTCACCTTTTCCATTATTCCACTAAGTTCTGTCCATTAGACCCCACACCCCACGTTCATTCTTTGTCTCTGGGGAAAATGTCGATTCTTATTTCTTGGTTCTGCCATTGTGGTGGGGGCTGTTGCTGCACACCTCAACATCCACAGGAGTGTGAAAGCCAATCCCAAGGCCAGTGAGGGTTTCTTTTTAGGACAAAGAATGTCTTTGAGTTAAAAACGACAAAGAAAAGGTTAACTTGGAAAATCTGTGAATTATACTTGCCTCAAATATTCCTTACTGAAAGTTCATCAGATGCTGGTTTAAGCAAAGCCTTCTGCCTACATTGCAATTGTTTGGCCACTGACTCCTCAGAAGAGAAGTAAAAAAAATAAAAATTTCATTTTAAATTATTTATCTCAGTAGAGTAGTTTTCCCCCCACAAAGTCTGAGGGCAGAGAGGAGTTGAATGAGAGTCCACAAGAAAACATACAGGGACAAATTGTGTTGCCTGTTGCCTCATCTGTGACGTGTTCCTGGCATGCCCTTTCCTCCTTGGCTACTGATGAACTCCTCTTCACCCTTCAAAACCCTGCTTGAATACATCCTATGCGAGGTCCTTCCCACACACACATCTATGGAGGCAAATGTCCTGCTATCTCCTAAGGCTTTTTCTACAGCCCTCTTTTAGGACACTCCTCATGCTACATTGGAGTTTATTCATTTACCTGCACCAGACAGTGAGCTCTGGCTATGGAGAGCAGGAGATGTGGAGAGAAGGGAGGGAAGGGAGGGAAGGACCCGGTTCTTACTGGTTCTTCAGCTAAATCACACCTAAGAAATTAATTCAGCTGTCAGTCTTTCTGGGTCCCCAGGGTCTGGAGTCCAGGGAACAGGAAGAAGAGGAGGAGGAGGGGAGAGGCAATGGAGAGCAAGACCACCAAGGAAGGAATGAGTGACCTTAGCCTGATAGGCAGAATTCCAGGCCAGGAGGAGTCAGGACAAGGAGGAGCTGAAGCAGTCAGGATGCCCAGGATCAGCCTGTGGCCACTGGTCGCACGAGAGCTGGGAGCCAGGGGCATGAGAAACAGGGTCCCAGGCCCTGGACAGAGGCTGGTGAGGATTAGGCCCAGTGCCGAGACTTTGTTTCTAAATGTGCTAGACTTGAGACAACAGGACTAATCACACGGTCCTTCTCAAGGTTTGGAGTGATGCCCCCCACACACATGTGGGGCAGACACAGGCAGGCAGCATGGGGTGTGGTCAGCGCTGTGACACAAGGGTGGACACGACACTGTGGGAGGTCAGACCGAGCACACCCTGTCCGCAAGGCGGGGATCGGTGCTCCAAACTCATGCTGCAGCTGAGACAGGTCCCAGCTCCTCCAAACCTCACGCCCTCCCTGCCAGAGCCCCAAACCGCCTCCTCGTGAGTCTAAAAGCTGGGTCGACTGTCCCTCCAGTGATCCATCCCAAGGGGCTGAGCAGAGAGGGAGAACGATGGTGACAATGTTCACAGGTTAGCAACAAAGGAAGCAAAGGAAGGGAATCCTCCAGAGCCAAGCAGATACACAACAGCATCAGGAGCCAGTATTCCCCTACCGTCTGGTGTAGGTAAATGAATAAACAGTGCAGTGAGTGCCTCTAGGTCTTGGCTGCCCATTTCAATCCACCAGGGAGATTTTAAAACACTGTTGCCTGACCTCTTCCCCAGAGAGTTCAGCTTCACGGGTCCAGAGTCTGGTCTGGGCACCAGGAGTTTATCAAGCTTCCCAGGCGATTCCAGTGCACAGTGGAGATTGAAAGCCACTGCTGCAAATGACACCAGATCTTTCTCAGGGGTAAGGGGAGGGAGGGTTAGAGGCCAAGATGGAGGGAAGCAGTGTGACCCCATGGAGGTGTTGAAGAGCTTCTTCCAAGAGTATAAAGGCACTGGCTGGGGAGGGTCTGAGTTTCTGTCCACAATGAGGGCTGGGGCCCCACTCCACAGCAACTCTCACACCCCATCTCATCAGCTGCATCTATTCTCTCACAAGACATGTTCCAGCATCTTCAATTGCTGGAACATTGCAGTGCCTCTGCTATTGGGAAAAGAGGGGACAAAGCAAAAGGCTCATAATCGAACACCTGAGTTTTCCCACCATGTTGATAACTGATGTCACCAAGTCAAAGTAGCAAAGGAGAAAACTAAAAGTACACCAACAGAGTTGACTGCAGCCCTGTTATATTAAAAATTTTCTTTTTCCATTATCATACTGTAAAGTCAACTTTCGTGTGCATCTCTGCGAATGTTAACACATGCAAACATTTGTGCAACCACCACCACCATCAGGATTCAGAACAGCCCAGCCATCAGCCAGGGACACTCCCCTGCCGTGCTCCCTTGTCACACCTTCTCCCCATTCCTGCTCCCCAGGCCACTGAGCTGTCCTCCATCACTGAGGTCTATGTCTTTTTTGAGACAGTCACCTAAATGAAACCAGTCAGAGTGTGACCTTTTGAGGATGAATTCCTTCCTGCCACGTCATACTGTTGAGAAGCATCCAAGGTGGTTCACGTATCAATAACCTGCTCCTTTTTATTGCTGAGCAGCCCGTCCTTCTATGGATGTGCCAGTTTGTTTATCCATTCACCCACTGAAAGATACTTGTGTTGTTTCCAGTGCTTGGCAGTTATGAACACAGTTGTGCACAGGTTCTTGTGTAAGGATAAATTTTCACTTCTCTAGGATAAACAACGGGGCTTCCCTGGTGGTTCAGCAGGTAAAGAATCCGCCTGCAATGCGGGAGACCTGGGTTTGATCCCTGGATTGGGAAGATCCCCTGGAGAAGATAAAGGCTACCCACTCCAGTATTCTGATCTGGAGAATTCCAAGGATTGTATAGTCCACGGGGTTGCAAAGAGTCGGACACAACCGAGTGACTTTTGTGTCCACTTTCAGGATAAATAACTAGGAGTGAGATTGCTGATGAACGCAGTACTGTCATGTTCAGGGGACCAGTTTTAAAGAGCACAAGGCTTCCCCAGAGAACATAAAATAGTATTAGAGAAGAAGTACGGTATAGTGCATGGCATGAAATCATCTTTTTCTTTAAACCTATTTACTAACTGTATTAGAACATAATTTTTTAGTTTCAAGGAACAGAAGTCTTTAGCTTAAGCAAAAAGAAGTGTATTAGCAGGAAACAGACGTGTCTCATGAGCCCCAGGACGGAGGTACAGCAGGAGTCTCAGAAAGATCTATAAGAGGGGAGAAAACGCCACCAGGATACTCCCTGAATCCTTGTGCCTCCTTCTGTCTGCATTTGCTTCATTTCTATCTTCTGGGGGGGAAAAAATATATATATATATATATATGTATTCTCTCTGCAAGTTGGTCCTTGGGGTATTTAGAAGATGCCATCTAGAATCCCAGAGTTCACCTACTATAAGCCTAGCCATGCAGCAAGAATGACTCCCCACCAACATGAACATCATGTTTGTAGGATAAGAACTCTGGCCGGTGCATACAAATCACCGTGGCCAGAGTTACAGGCTCATATCGGACCAACACGGCTGCCCAGCGGTGCCCTGTGACACTATGGATGGGGGTGAGCTGCCCAGAAAGGAGAAACTGGTGTAGATGAAGGCCAGTCTTTCTCACACTCTCACCATGGCAGGGAGGCCTCCACACTCACCTTCATAGCTCCCTGGCAGGGGAGGATGAAAGGCCAGCTCTTGGGCAGAGTGTGAGATGAAGTCTGGCCTCATTTTGCACCTGGGTCAGTTCAGTCAGTTCAGTCACTCAGTCGTGTCCAACTCTGCAACGCCATGGACTGCAGCACACCAGGCCTCCCTGTCCATCACCAACTCCCAGAGTTTACTCAAACTCATGTTCACTGAGTCAGTGATGCCATCCAACCATCTCATCCTCCATCGTCCCCTTCTCCTCCTGCCTTCAATCTTTCCCAGCATCAGGGTCTTTTCCGGTGAGTCCGCTCTTCGCATCAGGTGGCCAAAGTATTGGAGTTTCAGCTTCAGCATCAGTCCTTCCAATGAATACCCAGGACTGATCTCCTTTAGGATGGACTG
>NW_011494824.1:70412-82730 GCF_000754665.1 Bison bison bison | reverse complement strand
CCAGGACTGATCTCCTTTAGGATGGACTGATTGGATCTCCTTGCAGTCCAAGGGACTCTCAAGAGTCTTCTCCAACACCACAGTTCAAAAGTATCAATTCTTCAGTGCTCAGCTTTCTTTATAGTCCAACCCTCACATCAATTCATGACTACTGGGAAAATCATAGCTATATCTTAAAGGTTGCCTCTTCATGCTCTTACATCTCCTAATGGGTCTAGTTCTTCAGGGAAGGTCAAACTCTTCTCTACCACTCAGAGAAGTGGACCTCCCATGGGTCTGGGTAGCTCTCTCTTTCCTAGCAAGCCCACATGGACATTCTGGTCCCTCAGCTAGATCTGAAGAAGAGGAGCTGGTTTGGAGAAACCTTTCCCAGAAAGCTGTTCACATACTTAGTCAGATATTAACAAAGTGGTGGTTTAATTCTAGCTTTTCTCTTATGCTCAGGGTAAAGCTTCCTTAGGTACTTTTCCAGGGCTGGAGGGTGACTGACAGACCAGGATTTAAGCACTCCTGCCTTGGTTCTTGTCCATAGTACCTTCCCATATCAACATTACCCTCCCTTCATGCCTAAGCACCCCAATTAACAACGATTACATCCCAGCTGACCCAGAGGTTCTTTAGTTGTCTACTTCCCTGAATCTCTTCAGAGAAATACTAAGTGAAGTGAAGTGAAAGTCACTCAGTTGGGTCCGACTCTTTGTGACCCCATGGACTATATGGTCCATGGGATTCTCCCGGCCAGAATACTGGAGTGGGTAGCCGTTCTCTTCTCCAGGGGATCTTCCCAATCCAGGAATTGAACCCAGGTCTTCCCACATTGCAGGCAGATTCTTTACCATCTGAGCCACAAGGGAAACCCAAAGAGAAATACCAAAGAGACTATAAAATGATACAACAGAGCTCTAAATCCCAGCCTTGTTTGGAGGCATGCATGCTAAGTTGCTGGAGTCATGTCCGACTCTTTGCAACCCTATGGACTGTAGCCCACTAGGCCCTTCTGTCCATGGGATTCTCCAGGCAGGAATACTGGAGTGGGTTGCCATCCCTCCACTAGGGGATCTTCTCAACCCAGGGGTTGAACCTGTTTCTTATGTATCGTGCATTGACAAGGGGGTTCTTTACCACTAGCACCAGCCGGGAAACCCTAGCTTGGAGGAGCCTTTGCCTAAAGATACTAGCATTCAAATCTCCCTGTACCTCCTTCCCTCAGTTTCAAGAGGTTACTGTGGCTCAAGGTCAAGGGCAATGACCTTTATCCTGACCTCCGAAGCAACCTCACAAGACATAGATTTGTCCCTGGAAAGATGATAACACCTTTCTTTCCCTAAAAAAAAGAATTCTCTCTAAAATTGGAGGTGAGGGTCTGGCAGAAGGAGCATGGGCTTTGGGGACCGGAAGATTAGTGTTAGCATCCCAGCTCTGGTCCATGTGCTTGAGAGGAGCACCCAAGCTCCCTGAACCTCATTTCCTCCTGTGATATGTCCCACTGTTGCTGTGAGGATATGAAATGCTTTCTGTTAAGAGCTGACCCAGGATGAATGCTCTATATTCATTGGTTCTCCCTTCCCTTCTTTTATCAGCACAACCTTGGTGAAATCTCTTTTAAAGTCACTTAGGTCTTAAAGCTCTGTCTGGCATGTTTGACCTGGTCTGCTTGAAAACAGGCACAAAGCCTTTCCTGTTGGTGATTTTCTAAGAAAAAGAACAAAGCAAAGATATTCTGGTTTTGACTCATAAGGATGAATGTATAGCTTTTATATATACCCAACACAATTTCATTCTGCCCCACCCCTTTGTATATTTTGGCATCCCAAACCTCTGTTCATCCACCTTTGTTGACCCTCATCACATAGTTAATATCTGTCCACATGGATTGGTCCACCCCCCTAGCCTGGGGGCTCCTGGGGAACTGGCACGTATCTAAGTTGTTAGGATGGAAAAGAATTTTTTTCACCTGTGTAGGGTCTTCTGGCTGGTCTAAGAATTACATTGACATGAGACAGATTAACAGGAGAAAATTGAATTTAATTTCTTGGGTACGAGAATCCCACATGTGTGAGTGGTTCAGAGAAAAGTAAAGCCAGGTAAAAATGCTATCCTGAGCTCAGGAATGGGAGAGGGACTTGGGGGGACTTGCAGCTCTCAAGGCCAGGAGGGTCAGTCACAGGCAGCAAGAAGAGCAGATGTTGGGTAATTAAGTGTTTGCCCTGCCATGGACTGCAGCCTACCAGGCTTCTCCATCCATGGGATTTTCCAGGCAAGAGTACTGGAGTGGGGTGCCATTGCCTTCTCCACCTACAGACAGTAACTTAGATCAAATTTATCTCTGAAAAGAACTCTTTTTCTGGGGAAAATCTCCAATTTAAATTCTTCTAGGTAGTTAAGGGAGGGGAAGTAGCTTTTCTTGAGTCCAAAGGGTCTCAAAGGCCACATGTCAAGGTGGCACATCTTGGGGAGGCCTATTCTGAACCCCCACAAAGTCACCTTCACATTCTCAAGTTCTGGCACAAGGCCTGACTCAGAACAGAAGATTGTGCAAGTTTGCTGAGGGAATGAGGGAATGCCTGGAACGTAGCTACAGCTACGTGACCTGGAAAGATTTTGTTCACGTCTTCTCTGCCTGACAGTTGGCTGCCTTGAATTTTACGCTGCACTTAGACATTTCTTTGGCCTGGGTTTTCCAGGAAGAAATAACATCAGTTGTAAGGAATGAATATATTCAATTTATTTGCAAGTACCTTGGAGGAAAACACTCATCCATGATCGATTCTGTTGATTTGATCAGATCAGATCATCCTTATTTAGAGGGCAGAGGCGTTTAGTAAATCTACCCACCCCATTCTCCTCTCTGTTGCTTGCCACATTGGTCTTCCAGAAAGTTTGACCATCATGAAATCTTCCTAGGTGACTGTACGCTAAAGTACCTAATCCCAATAAAATGCAAGTCTTTGTATTTCCCTGGTGGTCCAGTGGTTAAGAATCCACCTGTCAGGGGACACAGGTTCGATCCTTGGTCTGGGAAGATTCCACACGACACAGGGCAACTAAGCCCAGGTACCACAGTTACAGGAGCCTGCACACCCTAGGGCCTGTGCTCTGGAACAAGAGAAGCCTCTGACTACAAGACGCCTGTACACAGCAACCAGAGAAAGCCCGTTACAGCAGTGAAGACCCAGCACAGTCAAAAATAAATGATGTTTTAAAAAACCAGCTTTTTTCCAAGACACAACTCAGAAGTAGAGATAAGTCCTCTAATCACTCAAGTTTCCATTCTGCAAGTTTAAATTTCACTGCATCCCAAGATAGGGCTCCAAGTTTAACTATAGCAGGAGATGAAATGGAATATCTGACATCCACATTGGAAAGATATGGCTAAAAACTCAAGGAAATGTTTGTGGAAAGGAGAGTTCTAATCTACTGCAGGCTTGGAAGGGATATCATTTAACTTGACCACTAAACAAAGCCCAGTGTCTTTCTTGCCCCTTGTGGATAGCTCCTCATCCTTCAAGGCACACCTCAAAGTCTCTTTGTACCTTTCCTCCTCCCAACAGGAGCAAGCTCAGTCCTTCCCTCTCCTGTGATTCCTCAGCCTTTAGCCTGTGCAGTGGTTTTAGCAGAGCAATTCTTCCCTGGCTGGGAGTATCTGCATCTGCTTCCCCCAGTAGGAGAGGAAATGGGGTCTTATTCCTCTTGGATCCTCCCATATTACTTAGCATATTTGAGGAAAAGGACAACAGCAGTTTGCATGTACTGAATCCTATAGCACTCCAACCACCCCTGTGTACCTTATAAACACCGTATCTTCTAATCCTGAAAGCAAAGCTGCAAGGCTGTTGTTTGATTTGCTTCCCCACCCCCATATACTATTATGGAAAATTCCAAACATGCAGGAAAGTTGAAAGTATTTTATCATGAATACCCATAGACTCACCACCCAGATTCTACAATTAACATTTTGTGATACTTGCTTATGGACTTCCCTGTGGCTCAATTGGTAAAGAATCCACCTGCAATGCAAGAGACCTGGGTTTGATCCCTGGGTTGGGAAGATACCCTGGAGAAGGGAATGGCTACCCACTCCAGTATTCTGGCCTGGAGAATTCCATGGACTATCCATGGGGTTGCTTGCTTGCTTTATCACACACTCTCCATCTGTTCATCCTTCTATATATCTGTCAATCCTCCTTATTTTTGGTGCATCTTAAAGTAAGGACAAATATATTTTCAGTCTTTATTTTACAGATTCACAAAGTTTTAGAGAGGTTAAACATTTTGCAAAAGGCAACACAGCAAAGTGATAGAAATAGCATTTAAATTCCCCATCTGCTCACTGCAAAATCCACTGCTCTCCCTGCTCCACCATCCTGCATCTGATCAATACTTGTTGAATGAATTAATGAAAGATGTCATTTGTGAAAAGCATCAGTAAAGAAATGCTGGTTTACTGGCAAAAGAAAAGTTGCATTGAAGTATGCTGTGCCCACATTTTGAAGGTTCCCTTTGATAATTAAATAAATATTACTTACTGAACTATGAATTTAAATTAGAATTTACATTAATCTGGGGGAGGTAGACAATTTAAATAAACAAATTTAAGCATTGAAAAACTTCAGAAAGTGATTATTCTATGAAAGAAATCAAACAGGATTAGGGTCTCAGTAGGGTCTGCATGCTGAAGCTGACACTGGCTGGGCAGGAAGGAGAGGGGAGCACCCAGGAAAGTGATAGCAACTCTGGGGTGAACCAGAGTGATGAGAAGATGCCAGCCCTGAGGGACAGCTGGAGGAAGCATGTTTTACCCAACAGGAACAGCAGGTGCAAAGTCACTGAGGTGAGAATGATTTAGGCATGCATGGGGGAGAGAAACAAAGCCAGAAGGGCTGAGCAAACAAGAGTCATAACAGATGAGGTTGCACAGGGTGGGGTTGGCCTCACAGGCCGAGGAAGAAATCTTAAATGTAAAGAAAGGGAACTCACTCAATCATGTCCAACTCTTTGTGAGCCCATGGACTGTAGCCTGCCAGGCTCCTCCATCCGTGGGATTTTCCAGGCAAGAATACTGGAGTGGGATGCCATTTCCTTCTTCAGGGGATTTTCCTGACCCAGGGATCAAACCCAGGTCTTCTGCATTGCAGGCAGACTCTTTATCATCTGAGCCACCAGGGAATCCCTGGTGTAAATACAGGTGCAATAGGAAACCACCAGAGAGTTTTCAGATGGAGGAGTGCCAAGATACATAAAGATTACTCTAATTCACTATGGGAACCAGACCTTAGGAGACAAGAATCAAAGCAAGGATACCTGTGTAATGTGCAGAACTGTATCCTCCCAAAATTCACATCTTGAAACCCTAACCCCTAGTACCTCAGAATGTATTTGAAAGTAGGATCTTTACAAAGGTAATTAAGTTAAAAGGGGTCATTAGGATGGCACCTATTTCCATGAGACTGGTATCCATATAAGAAGAGATTGAGCATCCCTGGTGGCTCAGATGGTAAAGAATCTGCCTGCAATGCAGAAGACCCGGATTCGATCTAGGGTCAGGAAGATTCCCATGGAGAAGGGAAAGGCTACCCACTCTAATATTCTTGCCTGGATAATTTCATGGACAGAGGAGTGTGGTGGCCTACAGTCCATGGAGTAGCAAACAGTCAGACAAGGCTAAGTGACTGATACTAACTACAAAGAGATTAGGACACAGACACATAGGGAAGATGATGTGAAAACACAGGGAGAAGATTGCTATCTACACGCTGAGGAGAGAGGACTCAGAAGAAATGAACCTTAAGAAAAATTTGATCTTGGACTTCCTACCTCCATAATTATGAGAAAATAAATTTCTATTGCTACAGACACCCAATTTCTGGTCTTTTGTTATGGCAGTCCAGCAAACTAATACAAGTAGTTCATGGTCTATTTGAGTGACGATGGTGTTGCAAAGAGAAGTGGTAAGATTTAGGATCTATTGGAAGCAGAGCCAACAAAATTTGCAGATAGATTGGCCATGAAGGAGAGAAGAGTCATGGTCAGGGGTGACTCTTAGAATCAGGTGTGAGCCATTGGTTGAATGGAAGTAGGGAAAATTTGAGGAGGACGAATTCATTGGGGTGAAAGTCTAGAGTTCGTTTTGAACAAGCTAGGTTGAGCAATTGAGCAGGCAATAGCATATGAACTCTGATGAGCCCTCATGGTAACTACAGAAATAACCGATTCCACTGAACATCTGATAGGTGCCAAGAACCATGGGAGGCACTTATGCTAAAAGAGAAGAATACAATGTAGACCTTCTGGTCCTAAAAGCCAAGAACTTGTTTTAAATCCTCAACCATGTCCCACAGGATTGAATTTTTCTAGTGGCCAAAGTCAGAAAAACAAGTCTTAACCAGAGCTACGATGATAAAACAAATCTTGGGGGTGTTTCTGGGACCAGGTGTAAGTAATGCTTGTCTGAGTAGGAGTCAAGGATGTGACACTGCCTACATAGTCATGTTAAATGATCAGAACTTTGAACATGTTTTTGTTAAGATGATTTCATTTGTCTAGGACGCTACATTCTTAGAACAGAGAAAGTCAGGGACAAAAATGTATTATAAGTTTTCCACCTTCAGACTCAACCCACGCAAGTCAAGTTTCACTAGGTTCTTTATCCTTTTATTGTATTTTACCTTATTTTTAATTTGATTTTACTGTAAATTACCTCATATCTTTTTTTTTAATAAGTGGTAATGTTGAGAAGATGCAATCAAAATCCATGGTTTAAATGACAGCAAAAAAAGTTGCATTACCCCTGAGATGATGAACAAACGGTGCTTGACACCCATTAGAGTGGTGTCCAGATGATGGAGATGTGGTCTTCTTTTTATCTTCTTAGGAATGGAGAAGCAGAAATCCATACTTGGCTTCTCGCTCTAGGCCATAGAAACTTGCCCAACATGTTTTGTCCCAGATATGGTTCTGGGTCGTGGGCAAGGTCCTAGCCCAGCCCCTGATGGCAATTCTTGGGCTTAAATTCTTTTTCAGCTCAATTTTTTTTTTTAGCTCAAATTCTTTAGCTCAATTTTCCCCTTTTTGCTTTCCATGGTAACGTTTGGTTTACTTTTCCCAGTCTTTTCCAGGGTCCTCTTAGTTTGATCATAATGAATATAGAATTTTCAACTCTGACTTTTTTTAACTTAAACTTGTATTGTGAACATTTTTCAGGCCATAAAAAATTGTTTGATATTATATGCCAATGGTCATTAGATATGTCATCATCTGGACACATACTAATCTAAGCAAGATTATACATTACTTCTCTTTAAAGATAATGGTGTAATTAGTGATTGCAATGCAAATTTGAATATTTTTGACTCTACTAAACCATGACATTTTTATGGGCAAAGAAATGTTTCTGGGCCACATGTTTGAATTCTGTTCACCATTTGTTCTGTCTATAATTCTTCTCTCCTTCATCCCTTCTCCTATGCTTGATACTCACTACATGCCTGCATGCTAAGTCGCTTCAGTTATGTCTGACTCTTTGTGACACCAGGGACAGTAGCCTGCCAGGCTCCTCTGTTCATGGGATTCTCCAAGAAAGAATACTGGAGTGGGTTGCCATTCCCTTCTCCAGGAGATCTTTCCAATCCAGAAATGGAACCCACATCTCTTACATCTCCTGTATTGGCAGGCAGGTTCTTTATCACTAGTACCACTTGGGAAGCCTATAGTGGATGTAGCATTTTTATAGATGTTTTGGCTTCATGCTTTGAAACGTGAATAAATTTTATGTGAATTACAGTAAATGTCTATGTAATGCATTTATTCATTTTTACTTCAATTGAATTTCAATCATTATATTAATAAATTAATTAGCTAATTCAAATAAATATAAAATATAGCTTGGCATTAAATGAAATGAATATAGAAATCCTAGTATTTTAATTGCATACCAGTATTGAGATTACTAGTTGCATAGAGTATCTTTGCAAATAAGTCTTTCCACAAGATTATAGAGTTCGATGCCCCAGTATAGAGGGTCATGTGAAAAATTCTCCCACAGCTCAGGGCTGTGATTCTGAATAATTTGCAGCCATCCTTCCACCAGACTATCAGAGCTATGTCAGCCTCAATGTTTCCTTCTTTTCCAAAGTTGTCAGGAAGCTCAAAACTAAGTTTTGCATGCCAATGCTACAGACTTTATAAATAGAGACACTTTCTTCATATTTTGGGGGGACACTTTTCACTAGGTTCTTTATCCTGTTATTGTATTTTACCTTATTTTTAATTTTATTTTACTGTAAATTACTTTGTATCTTTTTTTTTTTAATAAGTGGTAATGTTGAGAAGATGCAATCAAAATCCATGGTTTAAATGACAGTAGCCTAGAGTTAAATTATCTTTGGCCAATTGCCAGGTGATGGCAGCGTATTCTCTCCTCTCAGTTTTTGCATTTTCTTACATTAAAAAAAAAAGCCATTAAGCAATAAGCCTGCACCAATATCCCATTGTCAAAGAACTTGTCCCACCTTTCCCCTGGTTGATGCGTAAGGTTTTTGTTGTTTTGATGCTGATCTTATCTATTAATAATGGAGGACCATGGCAGCAAAGATCCCAGATCCATCTGCAAACTGCTCATAGCCCATAGACTAGCTGAAGAATTGCTTCAACTGGTCTTGTGAGTTTCCTCTTCTCATCTTTTTCAGTTACTTCCCAGGTACTTAGCATGGCCTGTGGATTGTTATCATGATGAAAGGGATGTTGAACTCAGTGGTGGTACTGTAGTGTAGTCAAGAATGCAATATACATCTATGAACATTGAAAGGTAATTATGTTTTGGACATGGCCTGGCACATAACAGGTAATTCAATAAATATTATGGAAGGGAGGAGGAAAGGAGGAGAAAGAAAGGTAGGAAGGGAGGGAGGGGTGGAGGGAGGGAGGAAGAAAAGGAGAGAAGAAATGCCATAAAATGAGAGAAAGTTCCTTACTCTCATAAATGCTAAGTGGGAAAAGAAAAAAAAAGTGACCTTGATGTCTTCCTTTGGTTTGTAAAAGTATTATTACTTCTAGAGATTTCTCACATTGCTTGCACATACGGTACACCTAGAAATGTCTAGTAGCTTGAACAAACAGCATCCTCTTCCTTATTCAATCTGTACCCAAGCATTGAAAGCAGTCCTAATACTACGCTTCAGAAGAAACAGGGAAAAACTTCGCAGTGATCAAATTATCTACGGAAGCTGAGAGTCACCCACACAGTCCTCCTCTATCTGCCAGGGGCAGTATCGGGTTCTCTCTGTCCCCCAAGCTCTCTGCAGTGGGTGAACGTGCGACTGGCAGGGATCTGGCCTCTCTTTTCCTGGATTGTGGTACCTATGCCACCTCACACATCTGAGAGTCTACACTAACCCTTCTCCCACACGATGTAACCTAGACTCTGTGCTCCTCCTGATTCATAATCCTAAACCTGCAATCTCTCCGCACAAAATAAACAACAACAAAAATCCACAGTCTTAGAAGAGGGGAAAAACACCTCTCTTCAACTTTCCTTGAATTTGCCATTTACTTTTCTCTTTATTAACCTTCTCACAGAAATCACAGAAAAAATAAGAGAAAAAAAGTAGAGTCTCATACCTGATAAAGTGACTCAAAATATAATCCCGCTGTATTCTTCTGGCCCAACATCCTTCTGTCTAGTGTTTAGTAAACACTAGAACAAAATGTAGCAAAAGCAGGGTAAGCAAAATTAAGCCCTGATTCTACCACTTGCAAACTGAATGGACTTGACAAGTTATTTCTCAGAGCTCTCCTTTACTAAGTCGCTTCAGTCATGTCCGACTCTGTGCAACCCCAGAGACAGCAGCCCATCAGGCTCCCCCATCCCTGGGATTCTCCAGGCAAGAACCCTGGAGTGGGTTGCCATTGCCTTCTCCAATGCATGAAAGTGAAAAGTAAAAGTGAAGTCGCTCAGTCGTGTCCAACTCCTGGCGACCCCACGGACTGCAGCCCACCAGGCTCCTCCATCCGTGGGATTTTCCAGGCAAGAGTACTGGAGTGGGTTGCCATTGCCTTCTCCAGAGCTCTCCTTTATTGCTCTACAAACTGGTGTAATAATGCCTACTGCACAGAGTTGTTGGCAGACTCAAGACAATACATGCAAAGCACCTGGAACACACTGGACTTCCAAGTTCTGGAGCTGTTGTTACTGCACAGACCTCATTCATGGCTCCCATCTATACTGAGTCGGAGAAGCGCTCTGCCTCCACCCAGGAGAGCAAACTGAAAGCACTGCAAAGGCAAAATGTATTGACATAGTGCCATTACCAGAACTAACAAACACTCACGGGGAAGTCCCTTGGTGCCCATAAGCCATTACAAATCTACCAACCTTGAGTTCATCTAAGCACGTTTTTAAGCAATTTATATTTCTCAGCTCATAAAATCTAGTGGGATAACAAGTTCCACCTGTTAGTCATAGTCCATAAATCTCCCCTTCACTTACACGACAGCCTTCAGGGAAGGCAATAAGACCCAAAAGAAGGAGTTCAGCTACTGTTTTCAAATGTGGGCTGAATTTGCCATTTTCTACCTGTAAAAGGGATTAGATAAATGGCTAACCTATTTGATTCTTGGGCTCCTAACTATGAAGTAGGAATAGTAGAACCTAAGTCACACACGGGTCAGCCTCAGAGATTCTAACCCAGTCTTCCTGCTTTCAAGAATGCTTTTTCCTACGAATCGCCAGTCCAGGTTTGATGCAGGATACAGGATGCTTGGGGCTGGTGCACTGGGATGACCCAGAGGGATGGTACGGGGAGGGAGGTGGGAGGGGGGTTCAGGATGGGGAGCACGTGTACACCCGTGGCGGATTCATGTTGATGTATGGCAAAACCAATACAATATTGTAAAGTAATTAGCCTCCAATTAAAATAAATAAATTTAAATTTCAAAAAAAAATGCTTTTTCCTGTAGATAGGTATCTACATGGCTTGCTTGTTCATTTCACTAAAGTTTTTGTCCAAAGCACACAGATAAGAATTATCCCATGTCTATACCATAAATACCTAAAAAGCAAGACAAACTTATTTTAGACATTGGACAATAAGCAGAAAAGTTACTGAGAGTAGGAAATAATAAGGATGAGCTTTATGAAGGCACTGGCTTTCTGCTGAGTTTGAATAAAATTATATGAACTTTATGAATGCATTGGAGAAGGCAATGGCACCCCACTCCAGTACTCTTACCTGGAGAATCCCATGGACGGAGGAGCCTAGTAGGCTGCAGTCCATGGGGTTGCTAAGAGTCGGACACGACTGAGTGACTTCACTTTCACTTTTCACTTTCATGCATTGGAGAAGGAAATGGCAACCCACACCAGTGTTCTTGCCTGGAGAATCCCAGGGACAGCGGAGCCTGGTGGGCTGCCGTCTGTGGGGTCGCACAGAGTCAGACATGACTGAAGTGACAGCAGCAGCAGTAACTTCTCCCCTGGGGAAGGAAATGGCAACCCACTCCAGTATCCTTGCCTGGAGAATCCCATGGACAGAGGAGCCTGATAGGCTATAGTCCACGGGGTCACAAAGAGTCGGACACAACTGAGTGACTTTTTACTTTACTTTTTACTATGAGTGCATTGGCTGTTTGGGGTTAATTTCTAGAACTTGGGAAGAGGCAGAAAAAGCCCAAACTAAAACTAAAATCTGGCTAAGTGGAAGAGACTAGGATAAGAAAATTAGAAGACAGAGATAACTGGAATTTGAGGGGAAGAATACCAGAAAGGAGAGAGCTAAGCAGAGAAAATCCTCCCCGAATCTGTATAAGGTTCTCCTTTCTGTCTTTGGATGAAAGTAATTTGTGTATGCACAGAGTTAAATTCTATAAGACTGTGCAAAGAACAGCTGCTAGAGAGCTCTAAACGGAACAATTCCCATAGTTCACACATAGCTGGGAGGCATTTGAGTTTCTACCAGCCAGAGTGGAGAGAACATACTGAAAACTGATGACCTTCAGTAGAGACCCTAGACAATACCCAATAATTGCAGAATATATATTCTTGTCAAGTGCACATGGAAACACTCTCAGATGATATGCTGGGCTATAACAAGACTAAATAAATTTAAAAGGACAGCAATCACATGGATATATGCTCTGACGTAATGAAACTAAGAGATAACAAAAAGATATCTGAAAAACCTAATATTTGTAGACTAAGCAACAAACATGTAAATATTCCAAGAGTCAAAGAATAAATCATAAAACAAATTAGAAAAATTTAATGGAATGAAATAAAAGTAAAACATAAGAAAATTTGTGGGATGCAGCTGAATCAATGCTTAG
>NW_011494824.1:64569-70312 GCF_000754665.1 Bison bison bison | reverse complement strand
AAGAGAGCAAATTAAACCCAAAGTAAGAAGCAGAAAGAAAATAATAAAAATGAGAATGGAAATCAATGAGATAGAGAATGATAAAGCAGTAGAAATTTTAAATAAAAGCAATAAACCTGAATGAATTGACTCTTGGAAAATATAGTTTAAAAAAAAAAACAGGGTTTATCTCAGAAATGTAAGATTGGTTTATCACTAGAAGATCAGGCAATATAATTCACAGTATAGACAGAGAAAAAAATTAGAAAACAATGCAAGTATTTTTTTGAGCTAGAGAAAGTGTTTGAGAAAATATAACATCTATCTCTCAGAACACTAGAAATTAAAAGAAACATCTTTAACATATCAGGGTAATCTGCAACAAATAAATGAACAAACAAAACCCTTCAGTTAGTTCCCTATTCAGTGATATGAGACTGAGTGCTTTTCTCAAGACTGGGATAATCTCATCAATTCTATTTAACAGTCTATTGAAGATTCTAGTAAATACAACAAGATAATAAAAGAAATACAGACTGAAAAGGAAGAAGTAAAACTGTTTTTATTCTCAGATGATATTATTACATACATAGAAAATCATAACAAATACTCAAAAAATTTTCCAGAATTAGCAAATTTAGGAAAAATTGTAATAAGTAAAACCCAATTGCAATTATATTTAATAGTAGCAAACAATATATAAATAAAAATTTTAAATGCCATATGTGATAATATCAACAACACAAAATACTTAGGGATAAATTTAACAAAATATGTGTAAGACCAGGATACAGAGAACTATAAAACACTTTTGAGAGTAATTAAAGAGTTTCTAAGTAAATAGAGAGATAATTCATGTTTACAGACTAGAAGATTCAATATTTTTAAAATGTCAGTTATCCCCAAACTGACCAGAAAGTCAATGTAATATCATTCAAAATCTCAGCAATTTTTTCTTTAGAAATCAATATGATTTTAAAATGTATATGAATGTAATATACCCAGAATATCCAGAGGAAATCTGATATGGAAGAACAACATTATAACAGCTTATTTCAAGACTTGCCACAAAATTAGCAACTTTTTCTGTAAAAGGCCAGAGAGTAAATATTTAAGGCTTTGTGCACCATATACAACTCTTTAAAGATAAAAAAGCCATTTTTAGCTTATAGGCTGTATGAAACACAATATGGGCTGGATTAAGCTTAGAGACTATAACTGGCTATATGACAAAACAGTGCGGGAATGATGTAAGGATAGATATACATGTCAATGGATCATAATAGAGTCTAGAAATAGACCCACACGTATATGGTTGACTGATTTTTGGAAACAGAGCCCAAGTAACACAATGAGGAAGACATTCAGCTGCACTGTCCAAGAAGACAGGGTTGGAGCTGGAGATACAATTTAGAGGCAGGAGTCTACATCTCACGGTTTCATAAGCCTTCAGCAAGAGGAATAATCAATCATTTCTCATTCAAGCATTCAACCTTCTTAACTGTCTCCAAATCCCTTATTGGTTGCTTGGTTGTTTACTGCTATTCAATGCTAGAACAGGAACACAGAAAAGTAACCATAGCATGTTTTTACAACTTCTGAGAACACTCTTGATGAAATCCTGATTTCTACCATGCCAAGAAACCTGCTGCCCTTTCTCAGTATTTAAGAAGGCTCCTTTACAACTGGACCGCTCCACACCTTCATCCACTCCACTAAGTCACACATCCCCAACCCCATCTTCTCTGGCAGTGTAGCCTAATCTCTTCCACAGGCCAAGATTTCATGAACAGAGACCTGTTCACTCTCTGGAAGGAAAAAAAAAAGCCCAGTTCTCAAAGACACAAAGTCCTACTAATAAGGAGAAGGAAACATGTGTTTTCCCCCCTGACAAGACTACTTCCAAGAAAATAAGACCCAGTTACTTTTTGTGCATTACTTTATTGATTTTTCAGAAAATCAATTGCCTTAATGTCAGAATAATAAGAAAATTAAAACAACTCATAATCTCACCCCTTGGAAATTAATGAATTAATATATTTATTATACACAGAACTAGAACTAATAGGTGAAGCAGAAATTGAAAAAAAAAAACCAATAACAACACATAAGATGCCAACATATAAATGGGTAAAAGATGTGACAGCTAATTCACAAAAGAGGAGCTAAAATTGATAAACAGCTTTACTCTTTCCTAAAGCCTCAAGTGCAAATTCAAACAATAGTGTTCTATATCTCACCTATTAAGTTAGTGACAAACAAAAATACTGGTGATACAAATACAGTTGCAGACTCCAACATTTCTCTCTCAACAACTGATGAAACAATTAGACAAAAAATCAGCAAGGATATAGGAAAACTCAACACCGCCACCAACCACGAAAATCTAATCAACACTCATACAAGATTCCAGCCAACAGTAATAGAACGCACCTTTTTTCAAGCAGCTATGGAACATACATAAAGAGAGACAATTATCCAGGTCATAAAAAGGTTCAGTAGATTTAAAGTAATTAAATCATATACTGTGTGTTCTCTGACCACAGTGGAATCAATAACAAAAAAAAAAAAAAAAGGAAAAAGAAACCTCTAAACACTGAAAACTACACAACACACTTCTAAATAATCTATGGGTCCAAAAGGAAGTCTCAAAAAAGTGTTTAAACACATTAAACTGAATAAAAATGAGATATCAATATTTTTATGACAGAGAGCTAAAGCAGTATTGAGAGATTTATGGCACTAAATGCCTACATTAGTAAAGATTAAAAGTCTCAAATTAATTCTGTAAGAGCCACTCAAAGAATTAGAAAAAGGAGAGCAAATAAATCCAAAGCCAGCAGAAGGAAGGGAATCATACAGGTAAGAACAGAAACCAACGACACAGAGCAGAAGAGCCGTAGAGAAAAATCAATGAGATAAAGAGCTGGTTCTTTGAATGGATCAATTAAAATCTCAAATCTTGGGTAAGAGTAAATTACTAATATCAGGAATAAAGCAAGAGATATCACTGCAGACCTTGAAGACATAAAAGAAGATAATAAAATATACTATAAACAATTTTATACATGTATATTTGACAACTTAGATGAAATGAACCAGTTCTCAACAAGCACAAACTATTCCAACTTATCCAATCTGATCTGAACAAGACCCACAACTATTAAAGAAGTTAAAAATCTTTCCCCAAAAAAGAAATATCCAGGCCTAGATTAGTGTTTAAGAAGAATTAATACAAATTCTGTTTACTTTTTTTTTTCCAGAAAATAGAGGAGAAGGAATGTTTCCTGACTTATTCTATCAAACCAATCTTACCAAGAATTCCAAAATCAGACTAAGACAATATAAAGAAAGAAAACAAAGCTATAGATCAATATCTCCCAAGAAAATGGATGCAAAAATTAACAAAATGTTAGTAACAAGAATTTATCAATACATTAAATAATTGTACATCTAGATCATGTGGGGTTTATTCCAGCAATGCAAGTCTAGTTCGGTATCTGGAAATCTATCAGTGTAATACACCATATTAACAAACTAAAGAAAAATCACACAACCATATCAAAGACAGAAAGAAAAAAACTTTTGACAAAATCCAATATAGATTTCCAGAAAATTAGGGATAGATCTTCATCCATCTATTCTATCTATATATCCTTTTCCTCAACTTGATAAAGAATATCTATAAAAACAAAACATAAGACCTATAGCTAACATCATATTTAATAATGAAAGACTGAATGCTTTTTCCTTAAGACTAAAAACAAAGCAAAGATGTCCACTTCCACCATGGTTATTCAACATAGTACTGGAAGTTTTAGCCAGCACAATAACACAGGAAAAGAAAATAAAAGGCACACAAGCAGAATAAAACTATTACTCTTTGCAAATGATACACATAATACCAATGAACAGGAAACAAGGTAAAAATACAAAAATCAATTACATCTTACACATACTACCAGTGAACATGTAGACAGTAAAATTTTAAAACACAATACCATTTATAGTCATTTAAAATAATAATAACCAGGTATGAATTTTCCAAGGAAATGGCAACCTACTCCAGTGTTCTTGCCTGGAGAGTCCCACGGATGGAGGAGCCTGGCGGGCTACAGTCCATAGGGTCACAGAGTCAGACATGACTGAGTGACTTAGCACATAGCACATGAATCTTCCCAAACATGTACAAGACTTCTACTTTGAAAACTACAAAAAAATGATCAGAAAAAGACAAATATCTAAATAAATGCAAAGGCATGCTTTGTTATGGATTTAAAGACTCAATGTGGTAAAGATATAAATTCTTCTTAAATTAATATATAAGTTTAATGCAATTCTTATGAAGATTTTGTAAATAAAGGATTATTTTATTTTTTGTTCTATTTATGTTTTATTCTATTCAGGATTATTCTAAAATTTTTAAAGGACTACGTAACTAACATGATTCTGAAAAAGAATAAAGTAAAAGGAATTCTGATCTGGGGTGACCTCAGCCTGTAATGGCTTGGCGTGGGGTTTGGGTTCCCAGCTAAAGACTGAGGCTGTGTCGGGGTGGTGAAAGCACAGATCCTAGCCACTAGACCAGTGGTCAGTGACAAGGGCGCTGGCCCTTTGACTTTGCAGAAGAGAAATTCCACAAAGAAGGAAAGTAGTGAAGCAAGTAAAGTATTTATTAGGAGGAAAAAGAGTACAGTCCGTGTGGATAGACAGATGGGCAGACTCAGAGGGAAAGTTTCTGAGTTTCATCCTCATAACTGTTTCAATTACTTTTATGGGGCATTTCTTCTGCGTTTCCTTTGGCCAATCGTTTTGATTTGCTTTGTTCACAGTCCATATTTGGTATATCTCAGGATCCTCCCACGTGTATGCATGAATCTCTTAGCCAAGATGGATTTTACCCAAGAGTCTGGGTAGCCTAGCATTAGTTAGCATCACTTCCCTTTGAACTCCAAGGAGGCTTTCTGCACTTGTGTGGTAGGGGAAGTCTCCTGACTTCTGTGTGCATGCTAAGTTACTTCAGTTGTGTCAGACTCTTTGCAACCTTGTGGACTGTAGCCCACCAGGCTTCTCTGTCCATGGGACTCTCCAGGCAAGAATGCCAGAGTGGGTTGCCACGCCCTCCTACCCAGGGATCGAATCCATGTCTCTTATGTCTCCTGCACTGGCAGGCGGGTTCTTCACCACTAGCGCCACCTAGGAAGCCCCTCCTGACTTCCAGAACAAGAAATAAGTGATCTGGGAAGGGCCCAGCCTCCTCCCGTAACTGTCTCACCATTCTCTCTTGGCGTTTCAGTCCACAGGGAGCGAATCTCCCATTGCTTTACCCTGGAGGGGCCCATCTGCCTCCTGCCTCAATTCTACCCGATTTCCAGACTTACCGTGTAGTTACAGGACTCAAGACTGGTGGTGTTGATGAAGGACACATGGGTCAGTGGAGCAGAGTAGGCAACGAGAAATAGTCTGACACAAGTGCAGACAACTGATTTTGACAAAGGCGAAAAGCAACTCAATGGAGAAGGCAGTTTTTCAAAACATCATATCCAAACAACTAGATATGCGTAACAAAAATAAACCTCAATCTAAGTGTCACTTCTTACACAAAAAGTAACTCAAAATTGGCTATAGACTGAAATGTTAAATATAAAACGATAACACTTTCAGAAAACACCCCCACACACATACACACATAGGAGAAAAACCTTTGGGACCTGGGAATGGGTGATTAGATCTTAGATTCTTAGATCTAACACCAAAAGCATGA
>NW_011494824.1:52898-64469 GCF_000754665.1 Bison bison bison | reverse complement strand
TAAATTGGACATTATCAAAATTAAAAACTTTTCTTTTTGAAAGACCCCCTGTTAAGACAATGAGAAGGCAAGCTCCAAACTTGGAGAAAATATTTGCAAACCACTTAATGTGACAAGCACTCACACCTAGAACATATAAAGAACTCCCCAATTCAAGATTTGTTGTAAATCAGTTCAATTAGAAAATGGGCAAGACATGAAGAGACATTACATAGACAAGAATAAACAGATGGCAAACTGTTACATAAATGAGCCAAAAACAGCCTTTGTGTTTTGGCCCCTGGGTTGCTTACTTCTCCACTGCGGCTGAAATGCATTAACCTAAAAGCCTGCTGGCACCAAAAGCAAATTTTTACACATCTAGCTGTTTTAAAGATAGCCCAACTAAGCAGATTTTTGACATTTAGGGCTTGCCTGCTTTACATTCTCTGAAAAAAACTCATTCCCTATCTGCTGACTATTGATAAGCTAGAGCCTTATCATTATAAAATCCTGAGTTAATATGGCCCTTAGGAGGGCTGTGATCTAGAGACTCCCTGCTGTGCTGCTGAACGACATTACCTAAATAGATAAACTTCCTTTCTGATCCTCCTTTCCCTTGACCTCCCCACTCTGAGAGGAAGCCCTCAAGCCATGGCTTCTGAGCAGACTCCTACTAGGAGAGGCCTTCCCTGTCCGAGGGAAGGTTGTCCTTCCCTTGGCAACCCTGTCCAAGCACCACCCGGTTAAATCTGTCGTGTGTTACTAGATCTTCTTGCCCTATCTTTTTCCCTGACCTGTCCAAACGTCCTCAAATCCCAGACACCAATAAACACATGGAAAGGTGTTGTGCAGCACTAGCCTTTGAAGGTGAAAGTAAAAGTGTTAGTCGCTCAGTCATGTCAGACTCTCTGTGCGACCCCAAGGACTGTAGCTGGCCAGGCTCTTCTGTTCATGGGATTCTCCAGGGAAGAATACTGAAGTGGGTAGCCATTCCCTTCTCCAGGGCATCTTCCTAACCCAGGGACCAAACCTGTGTCTCCTGCATTGCAGGCAGATTCTTTGCTGTCTGAGCCACCAGGGAAGCCCTAACCTTTAGGGAATGCAAATGAAGACTACGATGAAATATCTCTATATACCTATTAGAACAGTTGAAATTTAAAATAATAACAACCTTAAATGCTGGTAAGAATGCAGAGAAGCTGGATCTCTGATTTATTACTGGTAAAAATGTAAAATGTACAACCACTGAGGAAAGTAGTCTGGCACACACATACCTAATGACCCAAGAAATTATGCTCTTAGACATTTATCCCCCAAAAGTGAAGGTATGTCCACATAAAACCATGCACATGATTGTTTATAGAAGCTTTATTTGCAAAAACCCAAACTAACAACTAAAATGTCCTTTAATAGGTAAGTGGTTAAACTGTGGTTTATCCATACCAGGCAATACTATAGAGCAATAAAAGAAACGCGACATGCAGCAACTTGGATGGATCTAAAAGGCATTATGCTGAGTGAAAAAGCGCAATATCAAAAGGGCAAATACTGTATACTCCCATTGAAATAACATTCCCAAATGACAAAAGTATATGCCATAAAGGGATGGGTACCATGGTTCAGCGATCGTAGAGAGGAAGAATGTGCTTGTGACTGTAAAGGGACAGCATTAGAGAGACGGCTTGTGATAGAACAGTTCTGAACTTGACTTCAAGCATGGTTCTATAAATACACATGACATATAACAACACACATACTGTGCCAGTGTCACAAGCATAGTGCTGATATTGTATTATTGTTATGTAAGATACGGAGAGGGTTCATTTCAGCTGGCACAGTGGAATTTCTTCTAAACAACTGCACTTGGCCAATTCGTCATTCCTCCTATAAGCAAGTAGACTGATGCTCACTGAGAAATCGTCACTCCCCACTGTAGCCTGCTCTCCAGAACTCTGTGTTCTAATGCTCCCACCAACTGAGCTGTCTGTTTAACGAGAGTGAGTTGTATTTGTTCTCAAGCCTGTTGGGACCACTTGAACTGTTTTTTTCTAATTACTTAATTAAACTACACATAATAAAAACCAATTAAATATGAGTGGGATAAGTAAGAGAGTGGCTGTTTCAGTGAAAACAAAATTGAAGGCTTTGGAAAGACTCAAAAAAGAGCCAAATTACGGATGCTGAATTAGGCGTGGGTGAGCCAACTGTAAAAGACTCAGAGGGGGTAAGAATCTTAAAAATTCAGAAGGATGCTGCATTCAGGTGGCCTCATGAAGATCTCTAGTCTGCTCTCTTTCATAGGACCCTACAGAGGAAATTTCAGATGATGCCTTGAGAGCAATGCTTATGTAGGAAAGACAACACAAAAGTCCAAACAGGGGACACACACACCATAATCTTGGCTCTACATCAAAAGGTAAGTAATGTAATAGATTTGGATACCAGTTCAGTTCAGTTCAGTTGCTCAGTCATGTTTGACTCTTTGCAGCCCCATGGACTGCAGCACACCAGGCCTCCCTGTCCATCACCAACTCCCAAAGCTTACTCAAACTCATGTCCATCATGTCAGTGATGCCATCCAACCATCTCATCCTCTGTCATCCCCTTCTCCTCCTGCCTTCAATTTTTCCCAGCATCAGGGTCTTTTCCAATGAGTCAGTTCTTCGCATAAGGTGGCCAAAGTATTGGAGTTTCTGCTTCAGCATCAGTCCTCCCAATGAATATTCAGGACTGATTTCCTCTAGGATTGACTGGTTGGATCTGCTTGCAGTCGGAGAGATTCTCAAGAGTCTTCTCCAATACCACAGTTTAAAAGCATCAGTTCTTTGGCACTCAGCTTTCTTTATAGTCCAACTCTCACATCCATACATGGCTACTGGAAAAACCATCTAGTTAGCTATTCAGACCTTTGTTGGTAAAGTAATGTCTCTGCTTTTTAATATGCTGTCTAGTTTGGTCATAGTTTTTCTTCCAAGGAGCAAGCATCTTTTGATTTCATGGCTGCAGTCACCATCTTAAATTGGATATAGACATAGGTAAAGTAAAATGCCTCAGGTGTGTTTGTATAATCCTTGGCTCTCCATTTATCTACCACTTCCTGTTACTTCTAATAAGGTTCCCTCTGTACTGCCATACACATATTTGACAATCAAGAATCACCCCAGAAGTTCTACTCTCTCATCCACTTGTCCCCCTTTGTGGAAGTTTTTTCTAAGAAAATAATTCAAAACTCTAGACAAAGAGATATGTGCAGAGAAGGAATATTGTTGTAGTAAAAACTTGGTTTATGAGTCGCCTAATTCCACTGCCCTTATTTTCTTTGAGGGGTTTATACCCCACCTCCATTGTGTACAGTTTCAGCGATACTTTGCGTCTAGGAATTCAGGCTTCACTTCCCCTAGGTCTGTGCATGTGACCCAGGCTCGGCCAATCACATTCTCTCTCTCTCTCTCTCTCTCTCTCTCTCTCTCTCTCTCTAGTGGAATAACTCAAGCAGAGGAAACTACAGATAACATATATTCACTCTAACAGCAAAATTGTAACCAGATAATCAATTAGTTCCCACCATCCTGATCACCAGAATTTCCCCAGCCCTCAGCTTTTTTGTTCACAAGTTTCTTCAACCTCCTTGTAAACTTTGTGAGCTCCTCTGTACCTTTCATGGAGAAGGCAATGGCACCCCACTCCAGTACTCTTGCCTGGAGAATCCCATGGATGAAGGAGCCTGGTGGGCTGCAGCCCATGGGGTCACTAAGAGTTGGGCACGACTGAGAGACTTCACTATCACTTTTCACTTTCATGCATTGGAGAAGGAAATGGCAACCCACTCCAGTTATCTTGCCTGGAGAATCCCAGGGACGGGGGAGCCTGGTGGGCTGCGGTCTAAGGGGTCGCACAGAGTCGGACACGACTGAAGCAACTTAGCAGCAGCAGCAGCAGCTATACCCTTCAAAGAAATTCCTTTTGTGCCTAAGTTATCCAGAATCAGTTATTAGTTGCCAACGAAGAGCCCTAACAGACTTGATTTATAAAGTAGAAAAATATAAGAATCATCTAAATGTCAAAAAATCAGAAATAAAAATATATATCATATATATTTAAAATAAATAAATAACATAATAATTTAAGAAATAATATATTAAAATATATAAATAAATCATATATATCATAAATAAATAAATATATCATTTATTCACTCAAGGAAATAAAAATTAAAATGTCATTAAAAATGTCAGTTATTAGGATATATCATACAGTAGTGATGTGTATAATACAATATCTGTGTGTAAAAAAAGTCAGGGGGCAAAACCTTCCATGCAGTATAATTACAACTATGTAAAATAGGCACAGAAAAACTTCAAAATAATAATATGGTTGGGATTATGTTTGGGTATTTTTTTCAAATTTTTACATTTTACTAATTGAACTGTCTTCTTTTCAAAACATAGAAAAGCTAAGGTTTATGTTTGTTGGGGTTTTTAAATAGGAAAAGATACAGATGCAAACACTTTGGCCCTTTATCGTTGTCACTGTCTGTCTTTACAATGGGGCTTGAGTACTCCCATTGGCTCATTACTTAACTGTCTTTTGCCGTATTAATGGATACCACTCCTCAGATTCTTGAGTACTTAGGATTATCTGGGCACCAAACTGGAACTTTACATCATCTCTAATCCTTAGAACAATCCTATGAGGTCAATAATATTGCTCCCAATTTTCAGGAAAACAAATTGAAGCTGAGAGATTGTAGCAGCTGAAGTCTCCATGATAAGTGACAGAGACAGAATACGATTAGTATCATGTATCACATGTGTTCTATAGCACAATTATATATATATGAAACAAGGTATCAAAACTGAATTTTCATCCAGATACTAATATTCAATAGGTATGATATTTCTAATTGAGGAATCATTGTAGACTTTCAACATAAATTCTTGAGAACCATTTCCCAGACCCCTCACCCACTTAGATGACATAAAAGGGTAGGAAAATTAGAGGAAGGAGAATTCTGTGAGTGGGTTCATTTGGGAAAGAGCTGTGCTGGAAGTTCCATTTCTTCTCTTACCAAGTTAGAGGGTTTCTTTCATAGAGCTACTCAGATGTGACCCCTACGTGTAGGAGCTCAGCTGAGGGACTGGGGTCCATTTCCTGCCAGGAAATCAACACAAGGGGAGATGGGCTATCTGGGCCAGGGATGCTGACTGCTTCCTTGAGACAAAATAAGGTGCAAGGCACCCAGCAGCAAGTAGCTGGATGGAACTCCTAGTGACTGCAGAAAAGAGTCAAAAGTCACCACCCAAGGAGACTTATAGGGGAGTCACCAAGGACTTCGAGGGAAGGAGAGCCCAATAGGAAACTTCTGAAAAGTACACAAAAGAAAGAGTCATAAGTAAAAGAGACAGCTTTAAGTATCCACCAGGACTAGGGAATCCACGTGCCACACACGAGACAGCATCTCTCAGCTCCCTTGGTGTCCTTCTCCCCATGGGACAACGGAGGGGTTAGACATAGGGCAGCTGGGGGCGGGGGCCAGGAACAAGAGAAGAGCAAAGTAAAGGAGACAGAAGTTTCCAGTGAAGCCCATCTTCCCCACAGCATGCTCCCTGTTGGCATCAAAGAAGGAAGATTTAAAGCCAAATCCAGCTCCAGGTTTTATCTTGAAATGAGCTTTCAAATCACTGCTTTGCTGTTGTTCAGTTGTGAAGTCATGTCTGATTCTGTGGGACTCCATGGACTGCAGCATGCCAGGCTTCCCTGTCCTTCACTATCTTTTGCGTTGGCTCAAATTCATGTCCATTAAACCAGTGACGCTATCTAACCATCTCATCCTCTACATTACTGCGATTACTCCATTAGGAACATGTTTTTCAACTAATAGTGACTGTCAAACTGTTAAACTGTGTACAAGCCCCTGTGTCCTTTCTTTTTTAATTGGGGTAAAGTTCTTTTACGTTGGTTTCTGCTGTACAGTGAAGTGAATCAGCTATCTGTGTACCTATATCCCCACCCTCTTGAACTTCCCTTCCACCTTACTCCCATCACACCCTTCTAGGTCACCGCAGAGCATTAAGTTGAGCTCCCTGCACTATAGGGTAGGTTTCCATCAGCCATCTGTTTCACACATGGCGGTGCACATTTGTTAATCCCGTCTCCTAACTCATCCCACCCTTTGTGTCCATACATTTCTTCCCTATGTCTGCATCTCTATTCCTGCCCTGCAAATAGGTTCTTCTGTACCAGTTTTTTAGATTCCCCATATATGTGCTGATATATATTTATTTTTCTCTTTCTGACTTCACTCTTTGTAACAGACTCTAGGTCCATCCATGTCTCTATGAGTGATCCAATCTGTTCCTTTTAATGGCTGAGTAATATTCCATTTTATATATGTACCACTTCTTCTTTATCCATTCCTCTGTTCAGGGAGACTTAAGTTGCTTCCATGTCCCAACTGCAAATAGTGCTGCAATGAACATTGGGATGCATGTGTCTTTGTCAGTTATGACTTTCTCAGAGTATATGCCCAGTAGTGTGATTGCTGGGTCATAGGGTAGTTCTATTTTTAGTTTCTTAAGGAACCTCCATGCTTTTCTCTATAATGGTGGAATCAATTTACATGCCCATCAACAAAGTAAGAGTGTTCCCTTTTTTTTCCACACCTCTCCTGCTAAGTCACTTCAGTCGTGTCCAACTCTGTGCGACCCCATGGACGGCAGCCCACCAGGCTCCCCCATCCCTGGGATTCTCCAGGCAAGATCACTGGAGTGGGTTACCATTTCCTTCTCCAATGCATGAAAGTGAAAAGTGAAAGTAAAGTCGCTCAGTCGTGTCCGACTCTTCTCGATCCCATGGACTGCAGCCCACCAGGCTCCCCCGTCCATGGGATTCTCCAGGCAAGAGTCCTGGAGTGGGGTGCCGTTGCCTTCTCTGCCACACCTCTCCAGCGTTTACCATTTGTAAGTTTTTTAAAGTAAAAGGCTGACTCAAGAGTTATTAATTGGGAAATGTGATGATATAGAAACACAGAACGGCTGTTGGGCTGGAGAACTGGGTAACAAGTTAGACTATAAATCTGCCAAATAGCAGAATTACCAAACTCACAGTTACTTGAAAGATACAAATAAAGGCCTAAGTTGTTTGTATAGGAAGCAGACCGCAACCAGATGAAAACTCCTGACCAAAAGAATAAAAACCCTAGACTGGTTGAAACCAGAAGGTTGATGATGCTTGAAACTTCACCTTGATGTCAACCAATCCAAGAGCTGTGCCAAAGTTGATCACTTACCCTGTCCTCAGCCCCCTCCCTCATACCATCTTTAAATCCTTTCCTTCCCTGAAACTATCAGGGAGTTTGGGTCTTCTGAGCATGAGCTGCCCATTCTCCTTGCTTGGTGTCCTGCAATAAATCCTGTACTTTCTTTCACCACAATCCCTTGTCAGTAGATTGATTTTACTGTGTGTGGGCGAGCAGATCTAAGTTTGGTTCAGTAACATTGTCTCGTACTAGGAATGAGCAGAAAAGTCATGGCACCTGCCAGCATTCCCATACAGAAACAAGGAAAATCATTTCCACTGAATAAAACACTCAAGGGGGCAAAAGAATTTTTTAAGTCATGAGCTGCCCTTGTTCAACATACTGGTTGAACACATTGGTTTTATTTATGGACATCTGGCTGACTAGGACTCTGCTCTAAGACAGGGCCTATGGTTTGTCTCCATAATGTTCTCAATTTAAAATACAACACTTGGCACATAGTAAGAGTTTATCAAATGCCCTCTCCACTGATCACACTGGGAGAAATATCAATAACTTCAGATATGCAGATGAAACCACCCTAATGGTAGAAAGTGAAGAGGAACTAAAGAGCCTCTTGATGAAGATAAAAGCGGACAGTGAAAACACTGGCTTAAAACTCAGCAGTCAAATGGAAACAATCTAGATGACCATTCGCAGATGAATGGATAAGAAAGCTGTGGTACATATACACAATGGAATTTTACTCAGCTATTAAAAAGAATGCATTTGAATCAGTTCTAATGAGGTGGATGAAACTGGAGCCTATTATACAGAGTGAAGTAAGTCAGAAAGAAAAACACCAATACAGTACGTTAATACATATATATGGAATTTAGAAAGATGGTAAAGATGACCCTATATGTGACACAGCAAGAGACACACAGATATAAAGAACAGACTTTTGGACTCCGTGGGAGAAGGCAAGGGTGGGATGATTTGAGAGAATAGCAGCATTGAAACATGTATTAAGTTTGATGCATGAAACAGGGCACTCAGCTGGTGCACTGGGATGACCCAGACGGATGGGATGGGGAGGGAGGTGGGAGGGGGGGTTCAGAATGGGGGACACATGTACATCCATGGCTGATTCATGTCAATGTATGGCAAAAACCAGCACAATATTGTAAAGTAATTAGCCTCAAATTAAAATAATTAAAAAATAAAAACAATTCAGCAGTCAAAAAGTCAAGATCATGGCATCCAGTCCTATCACTTCATGGCAAATAGATGGGGAAACAATGGAAACAGGGACAGATTTTATTTTCTTGGGCTCCAAAATAACTGCGGGTGGTGACTACAGCCTTGAAATGAAAAGATGCTTGCTCCTTGGAAGGAAAGCTATGACAAACCTAGACAGCATAGTAAAAAGCAGAGACATCACTTTGCCAACAAAAGTCCCATCTAGTCAAAGCTATGGTGTTTCCAGCAGTCATGTATGGATGTGGCAGGTGGACCATAAATAAGGTTGAGCACCAAAGAACTGATGCTTTTGAACTGTGGTGCTAGAGAAGACTCGAGAGTATCTTGGACTGCAAGGAGATTAAACCAGTCCATCCTAAAGGAAATCAACTCTGAATATTCATTGGAAGGACTGATGCTGAAACTGAAACTCCAATACTTTGGCCACCTGATGTGAAGAGCCAACTCATTGGAAAAGACCCTGATGATGGGAAAGATTGAAGGCAGGAGGAGAAGGGGGACGACAGAGGATGAGATGGCTGGCTGTCATCACCGACTCAATGGACATGAGTTTGAGCAAGCTCCAGGAGTTGGTGATGGACAGGGAGGCCTGGCTAGCTGCAGTCTATGAGACCGCAAACAGTCGGCAAAACTGAGGGACTGAACAACTGATCACATTATCCAAGGAAATGGTGGATGAGCAAGGAAGATCATCATATTTCCATCTGATACCTTCATTAACTTGTCTGAATCTCTCACATCTTGCGAAACATTGGGAAATAACTTATCTGGTTTCTTTTTTACTAAAGCCTGGCAATGACATCTTTAGCATCCAAAATAGCATTGACTGAGGTCATTTCAGGGCATTCGTTTTCCCAGATAGTATTTTGTTGTTGTTTAAAATAATTTTCGGAGCAGTCCACATTAAATATTTTGTATTAAGTTTTCTCTGATGTTTCTAGAGGGCATACAAGAGAAACAAAACCAAGTGGAAAGATAGATAGATTTTAAGCAATCGGCTCATTTGAAGGCAGCTGGCAAATCCAAAATCCACAAGGCATTATGGAAATCCAGGGAATAGTTGATGATGTTAAGTCCAAATTTCATAAGGCAGCAGTTTGGAATTCTTTGTAGTCTTGAGGAGCATTCCCTCTTCTTCAGAAGATCTCAGTCTTTTTTTTCTCTTAAGACTTTGAACTGATTGGTTCAGTTTCACCCAAATTGTGGAAAATAATCTGCTCTACTGATTTATTAATAATCTTCCCAAACCAGGAACAGAACCTGGGTCTCCTGCATTGCAGGTAGACTCTTTACCTTCTGAGCCACCAGGGAAGTCTTAGTAAATGTTCATCTCATCTTTAAAAAAAAATGTATTTATAGTAGTATCTAAACTGGAGTTTTATCCAACAACTGGGCAACATGGCCTATTTAAGTTGACACGTAAAATTGACCAAAATAGGGTAAAAGATTTACCTTATATTCAAGAATATAGCACATTATGGGATAAATATGCCTCTACCCAGCACTCCTGGACTAGAGGAAGGCAAAGCAATTTCCCAACATTTTCGTCATACATGAGTTCGAGATTCTTTCTTTCCTTCTCTCTTAGTCTCCCCAGGCTTTCTAGAAAGCAGCCCGGGGCAGACTATAGATGATTACAACTTACATGGTAGGCAAGCCCAGGGCTCTCACGATGAAGGATAACGGGAAGAGAGGAAAGGGGAAATCCAACGCTCTGTGGGGCAGTGTATTACCCTGCAAGTTCTCGCTTCGCAGCCAGCTAAGAAATCCAGCATGTCACTAAGAAGGCTTGCTCACCCAATACCCAGATGGGTCAAGAAGAGAGACTGCCTCAAAGTAGTACTGGAAAATGAGAAGGAAATATCCATCTGTCTGACTCATCCCTTCTCCCACTTCACATTGGCCAAGACTGACTCCATAAAGAGATAACCTAAAACACACACTTCCTGATGCATCATCTGGCTCCTTGGTGGCTGCTCAGGAAGCTGGGTCCCAAGATCCCACACCCTTCTTTATGATGTCACATCCATATACACAAGGGAGTGGTGACAAGGGCGAGGTATCAACCGGAGAGAAGGAAAGAAGCAGAGGAGGGCATCTGAGAAAACTAAAGTTTCTATCCCAAGACACATCGACTTCAGGGAGTGAAGAAAAACAGAAAAATACTGAGAAAAGGTGATCAGAGTCAAATGCTGATCAAATCTGAGTCAAATCCATAAACACCTATTTGAAGAGTTTGAGGTGAGAGTTTAATTCCCAAGGGTTAGGGGGAAAGAGCTTTTGAGTCAGATGAGTCAGAGTTTAAACACAAGCCCTGCCCCTTTCCAGCTGTGACCCTGAGTCCCCTTCATTTCTCGATCTATAAACTCAAGAGAAATCCCGACATCCAGGACTGTCATGAGAATTAAATAAAATCATGTCCCTAGATTGACTCACAGAAATGCCCCATAAGGTTAAGATTTCTTCCTTTTCCTTCTTATTTTATCCAATATTCTTCATCTGCTCTAACAGTTAGATGTTCATGGGAGGACTTTTAAGACCTGAAAAACTATTCACTATCCCTTTAAAATCTCATAGATGTGTACATTTGGGGTCAAAGGAAATATGGGAATCCTGTAAAGGAGCGATTAGCTACACAGTATGAATTTTAATGAAGTTTAATTTTAGAACAGTTTTCTGAACATATTCTTAACTTTTCATCACTCAACAAATATTTGTGAAGCATCCATGTGTCAGGCATAGATTTATAGGCTGTGTTTTGGTCATCTCACACGCTAGTAAAGTAATGCTCAAAATTCTCCAAGCCAGGCTACAGCAATATGTGAACCGTGAACTTCCAGATGTTCAAGCTGGTTTTAGAAAAGGCAGAGGAACCAGAGATCAAATTGCCAACATCCGCTGGATCATGGAAAAAGCAAGAGAGTTCCAGAAAAACATCTATTTCTGCTTTATTGCCTATGCCAAAGCCTTTGACTGTGTGGATCACAAGAAACTGTGGAAAATTCTGAAAGAGATAGGAATACCAGACCATCTGACCTGCCTCTTGAGGAATTTGTATGCAGGTCAGGAAGCAACAGTTAGAACTGGAC
>NW_011494824.1:51942-52104 GCF_000754665.1 Bison bison bison | reverse complement strand
TGCACAGTTCCATGATCAGCGCCTGTCAGTCACTGATCACTGCCTGATAAACACCTGATCAGTGCATGAGGAGTCACGTGATCAGTGCCGGAACAGCCACGTCATCAGTGCATGCACAGTCACCTGATCAGTGCATGCTCAGTCACGTGATCTGTACTTGAT
>NW_011494824.1:46044-51842 GCF_000754665.1 Bison bison bison | reverse complement strand
CTCCCCATACCATCCCTCTGGGTTGTCCCAGTGCACTAGCCCCAAGCATCCAGTATCGTGCATTGAACCTGGACTGGCATCTGGTTTCATACATGATATTTTACATGTTTCAATGCCATTCTCCCAAATCTTCCCACCCTCTCCCTCTCCCACAGAGTCCATAAGAATTGATGCTTTTGAACTGTGGTGTTGGAAAAGACTCTTGAGAGTCCCTTGGACTGCAAGGAGATCCAACAAGTCCATTCTGAAGGAGATCAGCCCTGGGATTTCTTTGGAAGGACTGATGCTAAAGCTGAAACTCCAGTACTTTGGCCACCTCATGCGAAGAGTTGACTCACTGGAAAAGACTCTGATGCTGGGAGGGATTGGGGGCAGGAGGAGAAGGGGACGACAGAGGATGAGATGGCTGGATGGCATCACTGACTTGATGGACGTGAGTCTGAGTGAACTCCGGGAGTTGGTGCTGGACAGGGAGGCCTGGCGTGCTGCGATCCATGGGGTCGCAAAGAGTCAGACCAGACTGAGCAACTGAACTGACTGAACTGATGCTGTTGGAGGTAGGCATTTTTAGAATCCAATGTGGCAAGAACATCATTTTGATAATAGTAAATTGTTAAAGCAAATCCATTGGTCTTTTTGCAGCCCATGTAGTAGGTCTGGGGGTAGTGTTGGCAGGGGAAGGGGCACGTGGTAACTGTAACTGAGGTGGTGGCTCAAGTCACACAGAGGAAACTGCCCACTTGTGCCTTACTTTAGTACATGCTGTTTCCACAAACCAGATTTCTCTTCCTCATCCTTAAAACAAAATCTCCTCTAGGCAGCTGTCCACTCCCTTCCAGTTTGGTTCAGACTCCTGTCCTCTGCCCTTCTCCACCACAGCATCTATTAGGCTCTATTGCTGAGTACCTGCTGATTTTCTGTTCTCTATTACACTGGAGAGAGGGCTCCTGGTGAACAGAATTGTCCGCACTTATCTGGCTAAGTCTACCTGACACAGAGCTTGGCATATGGTGGACACCCAGTGGAGGAAGAGTAGGAGCAAAAGAAGAAGGAAACCTCGAGACATGGAAGCAATCTAAATGTCCATCAGCAGATGAATGGGTAAAGAAGATGTGGTGCATATATATAATGCAATACTAGTCAGCCATAAAAAGCATGAAATATTGCCATCTGCAGCAACATGGATGGACCTGGAGATTATCATACTAAGCGAAGTAGGTCAGAAAGAGAAAGACAAACGCCATAGGATATCATTTATATATGGAATGTAAAATACGACACAAATGAACTTATCTATGAGCCAGACTCAGACATAGAGAACAGATTTGTGGTTGTCAAAGGGAGGAGTCTGGGGGAAAGATGGAGAGGGAATTTGGGGTTAGCTGATGCAAACTGTTATATGGAGACTGGATGAGTCTAGTGGTTAGGATCAGGCGCTCTCACCGCCGCGGCCTGGGTTCGTTTCCTGGTCAGGGAAGTCTTTCTTAGGGGCTTCCTTGGTGGCTCAGACGGTAAAGCGTCTGCCTGCAATGCGGGAGACCCGGGTTCGATTCCTGGGTCGGGAAGATCCCCTGGAGAAGGAAATGGCAATCCACTCCAGCACTCTTGCTTGGGAAATTCCATGGACGGAGGAGCCTGATAGGCTAGAATCCACGGGGTCGCAAAGAGTCGGACACGACTGAGCGACTTCACTTTCACTCTCACTGTAGAGCACAGGGAACCAGATTCAATATCCAGTGATCAGCCATTATGGGAAAGAATATGAAAAATAGTGTGTGTGTATATATATATACTTTGCTGCAGCAAAAATTAAATTACAGCACTATAATTCAACTATATGCATACGTGCTCAGTCATATCTGACTCTTTGCAGTCCTACTGATTGTAGCCCACTAGCTCCTCTGTCCATGGGTTCTCCAGGCAAGAATACTGGAGTGGGTTGCCGTTTCCTACTCCAGGGATCGTCCCAACCCAGGGATTGAATCTGCGTCTCTTGCATTCTTAGGGGGATTCTTTACCACTGCACCACCTGGGAAACCCTATACTTCAGTAATATTATATATAAGGAGCCAGGTGTTTGGAATATAATTTCTAACATACAAGTTGATTTTATTAGTATTAGCATTCTTCATCTCCTGATTGAAGACAAAGATCATGGGATTCGCAGTCAAACTAGTCAAATCCCTGCTTTGCCACTTGGCAACTGTATGAACTTGAACAAGTCACTTCCCTCTCGAAGTCTCAGTTTCCAGAGCTGTAAAGCGGGGCCAATCAAAACTATCTCACAACTAGAAATAACTCACTAATCAAGTTCCAAAATACAGCAAGTGCTCAACTGCGGTGAGCTGGAATCTCTGCGACTCGTGGTGCTGTGAAGTTTACAAGTCTAAAAGAGCCCAGCCATAAGTTCCTCATAACGAGCTCATAACTGAAGCCGGTGGATCAGGCCCCAGATGTGTCCAAAGCCTGAGGAATTTTTCATTATGGAGCAAATGCTTTCACTTTCTGAAGATCGATATTAACCCAGGGATTTCTCCGCACCCCCCCCACCCCCACACCACCGTTAGACTCTGCTCAGCATTCCCAGAGGGGAGCAGTACTTAGATAATTCATCTTCAATCTTCTGCACTGCGCAAGAATTGCTTCCTTCTTATCAAAAGACGGAATAGCAGAAATGAGGGCAGGAACAGGAGCGGAAGGGAGTTTTGCTGGGTTTGAACTTGAGCCATGGCCTGCACTCAGGGAGGAAAGAGTAACCTGCTGGTTTTCACACTGGGTGGGGCTGGGGGTAGGGGTGCGCCCACCCTTGACCACAGCACGGCTCTGCTACTTCCGTTTAGTCACCCATCCACTTATTCATGTCCTAATACTCACTAACTGCCTTTCACCAGGCTTGCAGTTGGACACCAGGAACAGTGTTAAATGAGACCCAACCTTTACCCTAAGTAGCTCACCATCCAAAACAGGCATCCATGAACTGTTTCAATAAGAGGCCAGAGAGCAAACTGTTTAGACTTTGCAGGTCACACGGTATCAGTTGCAACTACTCATTCCATCCATTGTAGCATGAAAGTACCTAGAGACACCAAGGAAATTAATGAGTGGGACTATGTACCAATAACCCTTGACAAGCAGCCCGGGTATTCCCACCTCTGCTCTAGAGGCAGAGCAAGCGATAGGCAAATAAATACAAGTCCTTTAATTGTCCCAAGGCAAGAGCAGAGAGTAGCTTGGACTGGAGTTTGGGCATGAAACTAGGAGAGATGATTAAATATTTGAGGAACTTTAAGACTTATGGGAGAAAAGTCATCAAGGGTGATGCCTAGATTTCTGGCCTGGATGACTGCGTGCTGCCACTTACTGAAGCTGCCCCAAGGGGACAGTCATCCAATCAATGTCTTGCAATCTTTTTAAAAAAATTATCACTCCTCAACTGGAGACTTTTTAGACATTATCTTCTTAACCACCCTACCCCATAAATTCTAATACCACCAGAGTACTACATATATTTGTGTGCTGACGTATATCTTGCTTTATACATAAAAAGAGCAAAAGGCTTTCCCTTGCCCCTCAAGAACCAATTTTCATTCCCTTGGGAGCAAGTTTGTCCCTGATGAGAATGCATGGTCTGGATCTAGGAGGGGTGACTCCATCTTCTATCTGGCCAAGGCCTTCTAGGATAGAACAGAAGGCCTCCTGGGATGGCCAGAACATCCAGAGGAAACCATGGTGGACCCAGCAGGGCAATGCCACATCCCTGGACTTCTATACCTTCTGAACCTTCTGGGATTGCTTTGCCCCAGATTTTCACACAGCTTTTGACCCACTTCCCTGGTGGCTCAGACGGTAAAGCATCTGCCTACAATGTGGGAGACCCGGAAGAATGACTTCTTCATCTTCTGGAGAGACTTCTGGAGAAGGGAAATGGGCAACCCACTCCAGTACTCTTGCCTGGAAATCTCATGGACGGAGGAGCCTGGTAGGTTGCAGTCCATGGGGTTGCTGAGTTGATCACGACTGAGCGACTTCACTTTCACTTTTCACTTTCATGCATTGGAGAAGGAAATGGCAACCCACTCCAGTGTTCTTGCCTGGAGAATCCCAGGGACGAGGGAGCCTGATGGGCTGCCGTCTATGGGGTCGCACAGATTCGGACATGACTGAAGTGACTCAGCAGCAGCAGCAGCAGCAGGGCTAGAGAATTTAGATACCACCTCCTTCACCTCCTGTAAGTATTTGGATAGATACATTTTCCCCTTAAGAATTATACTTTATAATGAGCTAAAATACATTTCTTATTTTTTGTTTCTGTTCTGCTCATTGGTCCCATTTTTAACACTTGACTTCACATGACAGATCTTGAGTAATTTGTAGAAAAAAAGCCATATTCCTGATACATTATCCTCTCTCTTGGCTAAACATTCCTGTTCCTTGTGATAGGTCAAGTGCTGACTGTTTTTTTTTTCCAGGTGTTTCATATTTTCTTAAGACAGTCATACTCTGAAGTAAAAGAAGGGTTTTAAGGGTGGCCTAGGGCAGTACTTCTTAACTTTAAATGTGCATTCCAATCACTGGGAGGTCTGTTTTGTATTTAACTATAATTGATTTCCAATGTTGTGTTAATTTTGCTCTACAGCAAAGAGATTCCATTATATATGTACATTTTAAATGTTCTTTTATTATATTTGATCATAGGATATTGAATATAGTTCCCTGTGCTGTACAGTGGCTATGCTATGTATAATTGCTTACACCTTCTAACCAACAACCTCTCACTCATCCTTCCCTCAACCTCCTCACCCTTGGCCACCAAAAGTCTCCTCTCAATGTCTGTAAGTCTGTTTCTATTTCATAAATAAGCTCATTTGTGTCATATTTTAGATTCCACATACACATGATATCATAAAGTATTTGTCTTTCTCTTTCGGACTATGATAATCTCTAGTTGCATCCATGTTGCCACAAATGGCGTTATTCATTCTTTTTTACGGCTGAGTAGTATTCCATTGCATTCTATTTGCATCACATTTTCTGTATCCACTCTTCTGTTAATGGACATTTAGATCATCTTCATGTTTTGGCTGTTTTGAATAGTGCTGCTATGAACATAGTGAGGCATGTATCTTTTTGAATTATAATGTTGTCTGGATATATGCTCAGAAGTGGGAATCTTGGATAATATATGATCTATTTTTAGTTTTCTGAGGAGTCTTCATACTATTTTCCATAGTTGCTGCACTAATTTGTATTCCCACCAACAGTGTAAGAAGTTTCCCTTTTCTCCACACTGTCTCCAACCTTTGTTACTTGTAGACTTTTTAATATATAATTGTATTTATCTTTGCTGTGCTGGGTCTTTATTGCTGAATGGGCTTTTCTCTATTTGTGGCAAGTGGTGGCCACTCTCTAGTTGCGGTGCATGAGCTTCTCATTGTGGCGGCTTCTCTTACTGTGGAGCACAGACTCTAGGCAACAGCGGCTCAGTAGTTGCAGTTCCCCGGCTCTAGACCACAGTCTGATGGAGAAGGCAATGGCACCCCACTCCGGTACTATTGCCTGGAGAATCCCGTGGGCGGAGGAGCCTGGTAGGCTGCAGTCCATGGGGTCACTAAGAATCAGATACAACTGAGCAACGTCACTTTCACTTTTCACTTTCATGCATTGGAGAATGAGATGGCAACCCACTCCGGTGTTCTTGCCTGGAGAATTCCAGGGACGGGGGAGCCTGGTGGGCTGCCATCTATGGGGTCACACAGAGTCGGACACGACTGAAGCGACTTAGCAGACCGCAGTCTTAG
>NW_011494824.1:44598-45944 GCF_000754665.1 Bison bison bison | reverse complement strand
CGTGATCACCGTATGATAAACACGTGATCAGTGAACGATCAGCCACGTGATCACTGCATGCCCAGTCAGGTGGTCAGTTCCTGATCAGCCACGGGATCAGTGCGTGCACAGTCCCATGATCAGCGCCTGTCAGTCACTGATCACTGCCTGATAAACACGTGATCAGTGCCCGATCAGCCACGTCATCAGTGCATGCGCAGTCACCTGATCAGTGCATGCTCAGTCACGTGATCTGTACTTGATCAGCCGCGTGATCAGTGCCTGCAGAGTCATGTGATCAGGGCCTGCTGAGCTGCGTGATTCCTGTCGGCTCATCTGCTTGGCAATTGCCCGCTGAGCTGCGTGATTCCTGCCTGGTCACCTGCTTGATTATGGCCAGTTGAGCAGCATTATTAGTCACTGCTCAGCTCTATGCTTATAGCTTCCTGATTGCGTGGTTCGTGTCTGCTCAGCTCTTTGAGTATTGCCTCCTGAGGTCCCTGTTCGGGCGCCACCTGCCGGGGACCAGCCCCAGCTAATCCAGGGTATTCCAAAGGGAGATGGCCGAGGCGACTATTTATATGCTCATCAGAGATAACAAGAATAATAGTATGAGGATAGCTCAGTAGGAAAATTCGGTGGAGAAAAGAGACTGAGTAGCTTGGTTTACACGGGACAGCAATAAAACTTCAAGACAAGAAGTTTGCACCACTTACGTAGGCCGCAGGCGCCCTCTCGAAGAGCGGAAGGTGCCTCACCCTAGACACCTTCTCGAGTGGGTCTCTAGCAGTCCAGGCATAATTAGGAAGCATGGTGGGCTCCGCGCTCCAGATGGAGACTGGGCTGGAAGTTACAGGGAAAATGCCAAGGAACTTTATGAATTGGAGCTGTAAGTTAACTCTTTGACAGAGAGAGCGAGATGGTGGTGGGGGACAGCCCCCAGTGAAATCAGAGGTGAGAGCACAAAGCAATAAAGTAGGCAGACTCTGGTTATTTTGGGGGGGAGATGCTCGAGAATATCCGGGTGGACTCCTGAGGCTCGATCCCGCATTTGCGTAGGCCGAGCCTCCTTCCTCATGACCTTTGTCCAGAGTGGAATGCCTCACCGGCTTCGGGCACATGGTCAGTGCATGTTCAGTCACGATATCAGTGCATGATCAGCCACGTGAGCACTGACTGCACAGTCACGTGATCAGCGCCTCTCAGTCACGTGATCACCGTATGATAAACACGTGATCAGTGAACGATCAGCCACGTGATCACTGCATGCGCCCTCAGGTGGTCACTTCCTGATCAGCCACGGGATCAGTGCGTGCACAGTCCCATGATCAGCGCCTGTCAGTCACTGATCACTGCCTGATAAACAG
>NW_011494824.1:43471-44258 GCF_000754665.1 Bison bison bison | reverse complement strand
GTTGCCATTGCCTTCTCCTCCTTTGTTCTAGGTTAGTTTAAATATCATGGAATTATGAGTTATTTAGCATTTTGTTTTGAAGAATTACAGATTTACAGAAAAATTATTTTTAAAAACGGGCAAATTTACCAAACCTCAGGGTCCCTAAATTTATATGTAATTTTTTCTGAGTCAGTTAAGAGTAAGTTATAGATATATCCCTTTAACCCTAAAAACTTGCTGTGTATTTTCTGAACACAAGGACGTATTCTTATATAACTACAAGACAACTATCAAAATCAGTAAATTAACATTGATACAATACTATCATCATCTAATCTATAGACCTTTATTAAATTTTACCAGTTTTCCCAAAAATGTTTCTCCTAGTTTTGTTTCTCTAGTTGGCCCAATCTGACATCACATGGTATTTGTCATGTCTCTCCAGTCTCTTTTAATCTTTAGTCTCTGTCTTTAAAAATCTTTATATTTTCAAAGAGTATGGGTTATTTATGTGGTGTCATATCCCTCAACTTGAGTTTCCTGGTATTTCTTCATGACTAGATTCAAGTTATGATTATTTTGTCAGAAATAGCATGAAAAATGAGGTCATGTCCTTCTTAGTACATTCAGATCAGATCAGATCAGTCGCTCAATCGTGTCCAACTCTTTGCGACCCCTGAATCGCAGCATGCCACGCAGCACATCGCAGGTACTTGTCAATATTCATTGAATGAGAGAAGGATGATTCTGCCTGGCCCTGTGTGGCCTGGGTCCGCGGCTGAAGGACCCTCCAAGCTTGCTGTCA
>NW_011494824.1:39018-41316 GCF_000754665.1 Bison bison bison | reverse complement strand
TGACAAGGAACTTTATGAATTGGAGCTGTAAGTTAACACTTTGACAGAGAGAGCGAGATGGTGGTGGGGGACAGTCCCCAGTGAAATCAGAGGTGAGAGCACAAAGCAATAAAGTAGGCAGACTCTGGTTATTTTGGGGGGGAGATGCTCGAGAATATCCGGGTGGACTCCTGAGGCTCGGTCCCGCATTTGCATATGCCGAGCCTCCTTCCTCATGACCTTTGTCCAGAGTGGAATGCCTCACCGGCTCCGGGCACATAGTCAGTGCATGCTCAGTCAGGATATCAATGCATGATCTGCCACGTGATCACTGCCTGCACAGTCACGTGATCAGCCCCTCTCAGTCACGTGATCACTCTATGATAAACACGTGATCAGTGAACGATCAGCAACTTGATCACTGCATGCGCAGTCAGGTGGTCAGTTCCTGATCAGCCACGGGATCAGTGCGTGCACAGTCCCAGGATAAACGCCTGTCAGTCACTGATCACTGCCTGATAAACACGTGATCAGTGCATGATGAGCCACGTAATCAGTGCCCTATCAGCCACGTTATCAGTGCATGCGCAGTCCCGTGATCAGTGCATGATAGCCACGTAATCAGTGCATGCTCAGTACGATATCAGTGCATGATCAGCCACGTGATCACTGACTGCACAGTCACGTGATCAGCGCCTCTCAGTCACGGGATCACCATATGATAAACACGTGACCAGTGAATGATCAGCCACGTGATCACTGCCTGGTCAGTCAGGTGGTCAGTTCATGATCAACCACGTGGTCAGTAACTGCACAGTCACATGATCAGCGACTGTCAGTCACTGATCACTGCATGATAAACATGTGATCAGTGCATAATGAGCCACGTGATCAGTGCCTGATCATCCACGTCATCAGTGCATGCGCAGTCCCTTGATCAGTGCATGATAGCCACGTGATCAGCACCTGATCAATCACATGATAAGCGCCATTCAGTGCGGACATCACTGCATTATAGCCACGTGATCAGTGCATGCTCAGTCACGTGATCAGTACTTGATCAGCCACGTCATCAGGGCCTGCTGAGCTGCGTGATTCCTGCCTGGTCACCTGCTTAATTATTGCCAGTTGAGCAGCATGATTCATCACTGCTGAGCTCCATGCTTATTGCCTGCTGATTGCGTGGTTCGTGTCTGCTCAGCTCTTTGATTGTTGCCTCCTGAGGTCCCTGTTCGGGCCACACCTGCCGGGGACCAGCCCCAGCTGATCCAGGGTATTCGAAGGAGAGATGGCCTAGGCGACAATTTATATGCTAATCAGAGATATAAAGAATAATAGTATGAGGATAGCTCAGTAGGAAAATTCAGGGGAAAAAAGAGACCGAGTAGCTTGGTTTACGTGGGAGACCAATCAATCTTCAAGACAAGAAGTTTGCACCACTTACGTAGGCCGCAGGCGCCCTCTCGAATATCAGAAGGTGCCTCACCCTAGACACCTTCTCGAGTGGGTCTTAGCAGCCCAGGCATAATTAGTAAGCGTGGTGGGTTCCGAGCTCCAGATGGAGACTCAGCTGGAAGTTAAAGGGAAGAATGACATGGGGAGACAAAGCTTTGGTGAGCAAGGCCTGTAGATTTGTTTTCAACAGGGGTTTTTATACCCTACGTTACACATCGAGGGTAATAGGGGATGCAAAGTCAGCAGTCTTTGATTCTTATCAAAAACCAGGGTTTCTTTCCTGCAAATTTATCGTATACAAATGGTTTAGGTGATTTACATCATCTTCTGGCCAGAAGGCCTACCAACATTTTATGACACTTGCCAAGGACTTGTCCACAAAGACTTATTTTCTCTAAGAGTAATGATTGTAAGGTGTGGCGCCGTCTTCCAAAGATAAAATTGCATTCCTATAGGGTGGATGTGTAATGGGTTTACCACAAAGGAAAGAATTTAGTACCTTAAGGGTCTAAAGTTACTAACACCAAGGCCACTACTTATTTTTTCTACATACCAATTATATTAATTACTACACGTTCAAGGATACAATTCAGGGGATGAGAAAACTTGGCAGCAAGCATTGGCTCATCAATGAAATCCTTGATTAGTCTTATTCTGACAGTTTCTAACTCTCTGTGAGGCTCTAAGCTCTTTGAATATCTTAAGCTTCCCCTGCCTCTGGAGGCTGGGAGACTGTAAACAATCATATGCATAGCTGTAGGAGTCCGGGCAAACTTGTCAGGCGAGTTAGAGAGCCATCTGAGGGGTTTGAATTTAAACACTCCTACTTGCCCAGGAACTTTATGAATTGGAGCTGTAAGTTAA
>NW_011494824.1:38812-38918 GCF_000754665.1 Bison bison bison | reverse complement strand
ATGATCAGCAACGGGAACAGTGCGTGCACAGTCACGTGATCAGGTCCTGTTGAGCTGCGTGATTCCTGTCTGCTCATCTGCTTGACAATTGCCATGTGAACTGCAT
>NW_011494824.1:38252-38712 GCF_000754665.1 Bison bison bison | reverse complement strand
CACGTGATCAGTGCATGCTGAGCCACGTGATCAGTGCCCGATCAGCCACGTCAACAGTGTATGGGCAGTCACGTGATCAGTGCATGATAGCCACGTGATCAGTGCATGCTCAGTCACGTGATCTGCACTTGATCAACCACGTGATCAGTGCCTGGAGAGTCACGTGATCAGGGCCTGCCGAGCTGCGTGATACCTGCCGGCTCATCTGCATGACAATTGCCAGCTGAGCTGCGTGATTCTTGCCGGCTCATCTGCATTACAATTGCCAGCTGAGCTGCGTGACTCCTGCCTTCTCACCTGCTTGACAATTGCCAGCTGAGCTGCTTGATTCCTGCCTGGTCACCTGCTTGATTATTGCTAGTTGAGCAGAATGATTCGTCACTGCTCAGCTCCATGCTTATTCCCTGCTGATTGCGTGGTTCGTGTCTGCTCAGCTCTTTGAGTATTGCCTCCTGAGGTC
>NW_011494824.1:36231-38152 GCF_000754665.1 Bison bison bison | reverse complement strand
GTGTATGATAGCAAACATGATCAGCGCATGATCAGTCACATGATCAGCACCATTCAGTCACCTGATCAATACAAGATAGTCATGTGATCAGTCCATGCTCAGTCACGGCATCAGTTCATGATCAGCCACATGATCAGTGCCTGCACATTCACGTAATCAGCGCCTCTCAGTCAGGTGATCACTGCATGATAAACACGTGATCAGTGCGGGATCAGCCATGTGATCAGTACATACGCAGTCACGGGATCAATGCATGATAGCCACATGATCAGTGAATGATCCCAACGTGATCAATGCATTGTAGCCATGTGATCAGCCCATGATCAGTCCCAGGATGAGCGTGATTCAGACACGTCATCACTGCATGCTCAGCCAGTTGATCAGTTCATGATCAGCAACATGATTAGTGCATCATCAGCCACGTGATCAGTGTATGATCAGCCATGTAATCGGTGAATGATCAGCCACATGATCAGTGTATGATCAGCCACGTTATCAGTGCATGCGCAGTCACATGATCAGTGCATTATAGCCAGGTGATCAGTGCATGATCAGTCATGTGATCAGTGCATGATAGCCAAGTGATCAGTGCATGATAGGCACGTGATCAGTTCATGATCAGTCACGTGATCAGTGCATGATCAGTCATGTGATCAGTGCATGATCAATCACGTGATCAGTGTATGATCATCCACCTGATCAGTGCATGGTCAGTCAACTGATCAGTGCATGATAGCCAGGTGATCAGTGCATGATCAGTCACGTGATCAGTGCATGATCAGTCACATGATCAGTGGGTGATCCTCCACATGATCAGTGCATGGGCATTCACGTGATCAGTGCATGATAGCCACGTGATAAGTGCATGATCAGCCACGTTGTCACTGCATGATCAACCAGTTGTCACTGCATGATCAGCCACGTGATCAGTGCTAGCTCAGTCATGATATCAGTGCATGGTCAGCCACGTGATCACTGACTGCACAGTCACGTGATCAGCGCCTCTCAGTCACGTGATCACTGTATGATAAACACCTGATCAGTGAACGATCAGCCACGGGATCACTGTATGCACAGTCAGATGGGCAGTTCCTGATCAGCCACGTGATCAGTGCCTGAAGAGTCCCATGATCAGCGCCTGTCAGTCACTGATCACTGCCTGATAAACACGTGATCAGTGCCTGCAGAGTCACGTGATCAGGGCCTGCTGAGCTGCGTGATTCCTGCCGGCTCATCTGCATGACAATTGCCAGTTGAGCTGCGTGATTCCTGTCGGCTCATCTGCTTGACATTGCCAGCTGAGCTGCGTGACTCCTGCCTTCTCACCTGCTTGATTATTGCCGGTTGAGCAGCATGATTCGTCACTGCTGAGCTCCATGCTTATTCCCTGCTGATTGCGTTGTTCGTGTCTGCTCAGCTCTTTGAGTATTGCCTCCATAGGTCCCTGTTCGGGCGCCACCTGCCGGGGACCAGCCCCAGCTGATCAGGTGTATTCGAAGGAGAGATGGCCTAGGCGACTATTTATATGCTAATCAGAGATATCAAGAACAATAGTATGAGGATAGCTCAGTAGGAAAATTCGGTGGGAAAGGAGACTGAGTAGCTTGGCTTATGCGGAAAACCAATAAAACTTCAAGACAAGAAGTTTGCACCACTAACGTAGGCCGCAGGCGCCCTCTCGAATAGCGGAAGGTGCCTACCCTAGACACCTTCTCGAGTGGGTCTTAGCAGCCCAGGCATAATTAGTAAGCGTGCTGGGTTCCCCGCTCCAGATGGAGACACGGCTGGAAGTTACAGGGAAGAATGACAAGAAACTTTATGAATTGGAGCTCTAAGTTAACACTTTGACAGAGAGAGCGAGATGGTGGTGGGGGACAGCAACCAGTGAAATCAGAGGTGAGAGTCACAAAGCAATACAGTA
>NW_011494824.1:35822-36131 GCF_000754665.1 Bison bison bison | reverse complement strand
TGATAAACACCTGATCAGTGCTTGATGAGCCACGTAATCAGTGCCCGATCAGCCACGTCATCAGGACATTCGCAGTCCCGTGATCAGTGCATGATCAGCCACCTGATCAGTGCATGCTCAGTCACGATATCAGTGCATGATCAGCCACGTGATTACTGACTCCACAGTCACGTGATCAGCGCCTCTCAGTCACGTGATCACTGCCTGAGAAACAGGTGATCAGTGCATGATGAGCCATGTGATCAGTGCCTGATCAGCCACGTCATCAGTGCATGCTCAGTCACGTGATCAGTGCATGATCTGTCTCTT
>NW_011494824.1:34299-35722 GCF_000754665.1 Bison bison bison | reverse complement strand
GAAGGAGAGATGGCCTAGGCGACTATTTATATGCTAATCAGAGATATCAAGAATAATAGTATGAGGATAGCTCAGTAGGAAAATTCGGTGGGAAAGGAGACTGAGTAGCTTGGTTTACGCCGGAGACCAATAAAACTTCAAGACAAGAAGTTTGCACCACTTACGTAGGCCGCAGGCGCCCTCTCAAATAGCGGAAGGTACCTCACCCTAGACACCTTTTCGAGCGGGTCTTAGCAGCCCAGGCGTAATTAGTAAGCGTGGTGGGTTCCGCACTCCAGATGGAGACTCGGCTGGACGTTACAGGGAAGAATGACAAAGAACTTTATTAATTGGAGATGTAAGTTAACACTTTGACAGAGAGAGCAAGATGGTGGTGGGGGACAGCCCCCCGTGAAATCAGAGGTGAGAGCACAAAGCAATAAAGTAGGCAGACTCTGGATTTTTGGGGGGCGGAGATGCTCGAGAATATCCGGGTGGACTCCTGAGGCTCGATCCCGCATTTGCGTATGCTGATCCTCCTTCCTCATGACCTTTGTCCAGAGTGGAATGCCTCACCGTCTCCCAGCACATGATCAGTGCATGCTGAGTCAATTTATCAGTGCATGATCAGCCACGTGATCACTGACTGCACAGTCACGTGATCAGCGCCTCTCAGTCAGGTGATCACCGTATGATAAACACGTGATCAGTGAATGATCAGCCACGGGATCACTGCATGCGCAGTAAGGTGGGCAGTTCCTGATCAGCCACGTGATCAGTGGGTGAACCGTCCATGATCAGCACCTGTCAGTCACTGATCACTGCCTGATAAACACGTGATCAGTACAGGATGAGACACGTGATCAGTGCCCGATCAGCCACGTCATCAGTGCATGCGTAGTCAAGTGATCAATGCATGATAGCCACGTGATCAGTGCATGCTCAGTCACGTGATCTGTACTTCATCAGCCATGTCATCAGTGCCTGCAGAGTCACGTGATCAGGGCCTGCTGAGCTGCGTGATTCCTGCTGGCTCTTCTGCATGACAATTGCAAGCTGAGCTGCATGATTCCTGCCGGCTCATCTGCATTACAATTGCCAGTTGAGCTGCGTGATTCCTGTCGGCTCATCTGCATGACAATTTCAAGCTGAGCTGCGTGATTCCTGCCGGCATATCTGCATGACAATTGCCAGTTGACCTGCGTGATTTCTGTAGGCTCATCTGCTTGACAATTGCCAACTGAGCTGCGTGATTTTTGCCTGGTCACCTGCTTGATTATTGCTAGTTGAGCAGCATGATTCGTCACTGCTGAGCTCCATGATTATTGCCTGCTTATTTCGTGGTTCCTGTCTGCTCAGCTCTTTGAATATTGCCTCCAGAGGTCCCTGTTCGGGCGCCACCTGCCGGGGACCAGCCCCAGCTGATCCAGGGTATTCGAAGGAG
>NW_011494824.1:32347-34199 GCF_000754665.1 Bison bison bison | reverse complement strand
TCAGTGCGGGCACAGTCCCATGATCAGTGCCTGTCAGTCACTGATCACTGCCTGATAAACACCTGATCAGTGCTTGATGAGCCACGTGATCAGTGCCTGCTCAGTCACGTGATCTGTGCTTGCGCAGTCCCGTGATCAGTGCATGATAGCCAGGTGATCAGTGCATGATCAGTCACGTGATCAGTGCATGATCAGTCACATGATCAGTGTGTGATCATCCACATGATCAGTGCATGGGCATTCACGTGATCAGTGCATGATAGCCACGTGATAAGTGCATGATCAGCCACGTTGTCACTGCATGATCAGCCAGTTGTCACTGCATGATCAGCCACGTGATCAGTGCATGCTCAGTCACGATATCAGTGCATGATCAGCCACGTGATCGCTGACTGCATAGTCAGGTGATCAGCGCCTCTCAGTCACGTGATCACCGTATGATAAACACGTGAGCAGTGAATGATCAGCCACGGGATCTCTGCCTGCGCAGTCAGGTGGGCAGTTCCTGATGAGCCACCTGATCAGTGGGTGAACCGTCCCATGATCAGTGCCTTTCAGTCACTGATTACTGCCTGATAAACACGTGATCAGTGCATGATGAGCCACATGATCAGTGCCCGATCAGCCAGGTCATCAGTGCATGCGTGCTCACGTGATCAGTTCATGATATCCACGTGATCAGTGCATGCTCAGTCACGTGTTCTGTACTTCCTGAGCCACGTGATCAGTGCCTGCAGAGTCACGTGATCAGGACCTGCCGAGCTGCTTGATTCCTGCCGGCTCATCTGCATGACAATTGCAAGCTGAGCTGCGTGATTCCTGTCGGCTCATCTGCTTGACAATTGCCAGCTGAGCTGCGTGATTCCTGCCTGGTCACCTGCTTGATTATTGCTAGTTGAGCAGCATGATTCGTCACTGCTGAGCTCCTTGTTTATTGCCAGCTGATTGCGTGGTTCGTGTCTGCTCAGCTCTTTGAGTATTGCCTCCAGAGGTCCCTGTTCGGGCGCCACTTTGACAGAGAGAGCGAGATGGTGGTGGGGGACAGTCCCCAGTGAAATCAGAGGTGAGAGCACAAAGCAATAAAGTAGGCAGACTCTGGTTATTTTGGGGGGGAGATGCTCGAGAATATCCGGGTGGACTCCTGAGGCTCGATCCCGCATTTGCGTATGCCGAGCCTCCTTCCTCATGACCTTTGTCCAGAGTAGAATGCCTCACCGGCTCCCGGCACATGATCAGTGCATGCTCAGTCACGATATCAATGCATGATCAGCCACGTGATCACTGACTGCACAGTCACGTGATCAGCGCCTCTCAGTCACGTGATCACCCTATGATAAACACGTGATCAGTGAACGATCAGCCACGGGATCACTGCATGCGCAGTCAGGTGTGCAGTTCCTGATCAGCCACGTGATCAGTGCGTGAACAGTCCCATGATCAGCGCCTGTCAGTCACTGATCACTGCCTGATAAACACGTGATCAGTGCATGATGAGCCACGTGATCAGTGCCCGATCAGCCACGTCAACAGTGCATGGGCAGTCACGTTATCAGTGCATCATAGCCACGTGATCAGTGCATGCTCAGTCACGTGATCTGTACTTGATCAGCCACGTGATCAGTGCCTGCAGAGTCACGTGATCAGTGCCTGCCGAGCTGCGTGATCCCTGCCGGCTCATCTGCATGACAATTCCAAGCTTAGCTGCGTGATTCCTGCCGGCTCATCTGCATGAAAATTGCCAGTTGAGCTGCGTGATTCCTGTCGGCTCATCTGCTTGACAATTTCCAGCTGAGCTGCGTGATTCCTGCCTGCTCACCTGCTTGATTATTGCCAGTTGAGCAGCATGATTCGT
>NW_011494824.1:30387-32247 GCF_000754665.1 Bison bison bison | reverse complement strand
CATCGAGGGTAATAGGGGATGCAAAGTCAGCAGTCTTTGATTCTTATCAAAAACCAGGGTTTCTTTCCTGCAAATTTATCGTATACAAATAGTTTAGGTGATTTACATCATCTTCTGGCCAGAAGGCCTACCAACATTTTATGACACTTGCCAAGGACTTGTCCACAAAGACTTATTTTCTCTAAGAGTAATGATTGTAAGGTGTGGTGCCGTCTTCCAAAGATAAAATTGCATTCCTATGGGGTGGATGTGTAATGGGTTTACCACAAAGGAAAGAATTTAGTACCTTAAGGGTCTAAAGTTACTAACACCAAGGCCAGTACTTATTTTTTCTACATACCAATTATATTAATTACTACACGTTCAAGGATACAATTCAGGGGATGAGAAAACTTGGCAGCAAGCATTGGCTCATCAATGAAATCCTTGACTAGTCTTATTCTGACAGTTTCTACTCTCTGTGAGGCACTAAGCTCTTTGAATATCTTAAGCTTCCCCTGCCTCTGGAGGCTGGGAGACTGTAAACAATCATATGCATAGCTGTAGGAGTCCGGGCAAACTTGTCAGGCGAGTTAGAGAGCCATCTGAGGGGTTTGAATTTAAACACTCCTACTTGCCCAGGAACTTTATGAATTGGAGATGTAAGTTAACTCTTTGACAGAGACAGCGAGATCGTGGTGGGGGACAGCCCCCAGTGAAATCAGAGGTGAGAGCACAAAGCAATAAAGTAGGCAGACTCTGGATTTTTTTGGGGCGGAGATGCTCGAGAATATCCGGGTGGACTCCTGAGGCTCGGTCCCACATTTGCGTATGCCGAGCCTCCTTCCTCATGACCTGTGTCCAGAGTGGAATGCCTCACCGGCTCCGGGCACATGGTCAGTGCATGCTCAGTCACGATATCAGTGCATGATCAGCCACGTGATCACTGACTGCACAGTCACGTGATCAGCGCCTCTCAGTCACGTGATCACCGTATGATAAACACGTGATCAGTGAACGATCAGCCACGGGATCACTGCATGCGCAGTCAGGTGGGCAGTTCCTGATCCGCCACGTGATCAGTGGGTGCACAGTCCCATGATCAGTGCCTGTCAGTCACTGATCACTGCCTGATAAACACCTGATCAGTGCTTGATGAGCCACGTGATCAGTGCATGCTCAGTCACGTGATCTGTACTTGATCAGCCACGTGATCAGTGCCTGCAGAGTCACGTGATCAGGGCCTGCTGAGCTGCGTGATTCCTGCCTGCTCATCTTCATGACAATTGCCAGCTGAGCTGCGTGATTCCTGCCTGGTCACCTGCTTGATTATTGCTAGTTGAGCAGCATGATTCATCACTGCTGAGCTCCATGCTTATTCCCTGCGGATTGCGTGGTTCGTGTCTGCTCAGGCCTTTGAGTATTGCCTCCAGAGGTCCCTGTTCGGGCGCCACCTGCCGGGGACCAGCCCCAGCTGATCCAGGGTATTCGAAGGAGAGATGGCCTAGGCGACTATTTATATGCTAATCAGAGATATCAAGAATAATAGTATGAGGATAGCTCAGTAGGAAAATTCGGTGGGAAAGGAGACTGAGTAGCTTGGTTTACGCCGGAGACCAATAAAACTTCAAGACAAGAAGTTTGCACCACTTACGTAGGCCGCAGGCGCCCTCTCGAATAGCGGAAGGTGCCTCACCCTAGACACCTTCTCTAGTGGGTCTTAGCAGCCCAGGCATAATTAGTAAGCGTGGTGGCTTCCGCGCTTCAGATGGAGACTCGGCTGGAAGATACAGGGAAGAATGACAAGAAACTTTATGAATTGGAGCTCTAAGTTAACACTTTGACAGAGAGAGCGAGATGGTGGTGGGGGACAGCCCCCAG
>NW_011494824.1:28337-30287 GCF_000754665.1 Bison bison bison | reverse complement strand
CATGGGACTGTGCACGCACTGAGCACGTGGCGATCATGAACTGACCACCTGATCAGTTGGCAGATCTTTCCCTGATCCCGAGTTTATCATACGGTGATCACGTGACTGAGAGGCGCTGTTCACCTGACTGTGCAGTAGTGATCACGTGGCTGATCATGCACGGATATCGTGAGTGAGCATGCACTGATCGTGTGCCGGGATCCGGTGAGGCATTCCACTCTGGACAAAGGTCATGAGGAAAGAGGCTCGGCATACGCAAATGCGGGGTCGAGCCTCAGGAGTCCACCCGGATATTCTCGAGCATCTCCCCCCAAAAAAACCAGACTCTGCCTACTTTATTGCTTTGTGCTCTCACCTCTGATTTCACTGGGGGCTGCCTGTGATCATTGCCTGAGAAACAGGTGATCAGTGCATGATGAGGCATGTGATCAGTCCCTATCAGCCACGTAATCAGTGCATGGGCAGTCACGTGATCAGTGCATGATAGCCAGGTGATAAGTGCATGCTCAGTCACGTGATCTGTACTTGATCAGCCACGTGATCAGTGCCTGCAGTGTCACGTGATCAGGGCCTGCTGAGCTGCATGATTCCTGCCGGGTCATCTGCATGAAAATTGCCAGCTGAGCTGTGTGATTCCAGTCAGCTCATCTGCTTGACAATTGTCAGCTGAGCTGCGTGATTTCTGCCTGGTCACCTGCTTGATTATTGCCAGTTGAACAGCATGATTCGTCACTGCTGAGCTCCATGCTTATAGCCTGTTGATTGCGTGGTTCGTGTCTGCTCAGCTCTTTGAGTATTGCCTCCTGAGATCCCTGTTCCGGCGCCACCTGCCGGGGACCAGCCCCAGCTGATCCAGGGTATTCCAAGGAGAGATGGCCTAGGCGACTCTATATATCCTAATCAGAGATATCAAGAATAATAGTATGAGGATAGCTCAGTAGGAAAATTCGGTGGAGAAAAGAGACTGAGTAGCTTGGTTTACGCGGGAGACCAATCAAACTTCAAGACAAGAAGTTTGCACCACTTACGTAGGCCGCAGGCGCCCTCTCGAAGAGAGGATGGTGCCTCACCCTAGACACTTTCTCGAGTGGGTCTTAGCAGCCCAGGCATAATTAGGAAGCGTGGTGGGCTCCGCGCTCCAGATGGAGACTCGGCTTGAAGTTACAGGGAAGAAAGACAAGGAACTTTATGAATTGGAGCTGTAAGTTAACACTTTGACAGAGAGAGCGAGATGGTGGTGGGGGACAGCCCCCAGTGAAATCAGAGGTGAGAGCACAAAGCAATAAAGTAGGCAGACTCTGGTTTTTTTGGGGGGGAGATGCTCGAGAATATCCGGGTGGACTCCTGAGGCTCGATCCCGCATTTGCGTATGCCGAGCCTCCTTCCTCATGACCTTTGTCCAGAGTGGAATGCCTCACCGGCTCCCGGCACATGATCAGGGCATGCTCAGTCACGATATCAGTGCATGATCAGCCACCTGATCAGTGCATGCTCAGTCACGATATCAGTGCATGATCAGCCACGTGATTACTGACTCCACAGTCACGTGATCAGCGCCTCTCAGTCACGTGATCACTGTATGATAAACACCTGATCAGTGAAGGATCAGCCACGGGATCACTGCATGCGCAGTCAGGTGGGCAGTTCCTGATAAGCCACATGATCAGCGCCTGCCAGTCACCTATCACTGCCTGATAAACACGTGAACAGTGCCTGCAGAGTCACGTGATCAGGGCCTGCTGAGCTGCGTGATTCCTGCCGGCTCATCTGCGTGACAATTGCCAGTTGAGCTGCGTGATTCCTGTCGGCTCATCTGCTTGACAATTGCCAGCTGAGATGCGTGATTCCCGCCTGGTCACCTGCTTGATTATTGCTAGTTGAGCAGCATGATTCGTCACTGCTGAGCTCCATGCTTATTGCCTGCTGATTGCATGGTTCGTGTCTGCTCAG
>NW_011494824.1:27239-28237 GCF_000754665.1 Bison bison bison | reverse complement strand
TCCGGGTGGACTCCTGAGGATCGATCCCTCATTTGCGTATGCTGAGCCTCCTTCCTCATGACCTTTGTCCAGAGTGGAATGCCTCACCGGCTCCTGGCGCATGATCAGGGCATGCTCAGTCACGATATCAGTGCATGATCAGCCACAGGATCACTGACTGCACAGTCACGTGATCAGCGCCTCTCAGTCAGGTGATCACTGCATGATAAACACGGGATCAGTGCGGGATCAGCCATGTGATCAGTACATACCCAGTCAAGTGATCAATGCATGATAGCCACATGATCAGTGAATGATCGCAACGTGATCAATGCATTGTAGCCATATGATCAGCGCATGATCAGTCCCATGATGAGCGCGATTCAGACACGTCATCACTGCATGCTCAGCCACTTGATCAGTTCATGATCAGCCACGTGATTAGTGCATCATCAGCCACGTGATCAGTGTATGATCAGCCACGTAATCGGTGAATGTTCAGCCACATGATCAGTGTATGATCAGCCACGTGATCAGTGCATGCGCAGTCACATGATCAGTGAATTATAGCCAGGTGATCAGTGCATGATCAGTCATGTGATCAGTGCATGATAGCCAAGTGATCAGTGCATGATAGGCACGTGATCAGTGCATGCACAATCACTTGATCAGTTCAGGATAGCCAGGTGATCAGTGCATGATTAGTCACGTAATCAGTGTATGATCAGCCGCGTGATTAGTGCATGATAGCCATGTGATCATTGCATGATCAGTCACGTGATCAGTGCATGCGCAGTCACATGATCAGTGCATGATCAGCTAAGTGATCAGTGCATGATCAATCACGTGATCTGTTCCTGATCAGTCAAGTGATCAGTGTATGATCAGCCACGTGATCAGTGCATGATAGCCACGTGATCAGTGCATGATAGCCACATAATCAGTGCATGCTCAGTCACGTGATCAGTACTTGATCAGCCACGTGATCAGGGCCTGCTGAGCTGCGTGATTCCTGCCTG
>NW_011494824.1:26530-27139 GCF_000754665.1 Bison bison bison | reverse complement strand
CAGTGCGTGCACAGTCCCTTGATCAGCGCCTGTCAATCACTGATCACTGCCTGAAAAACACGTGATCAGTGCCCGATCAGCCACGTCATTAGTGCATACGCAGTCACGTGATCAGTGCATGATAGCCACGTGATCAGTGCGTGCACAGTCCCATGATCAGCGCCTGTCAGCCAGTGATCATTGCCTGAGAAACAGGTGATCAGTGCATGATGAGGCATGTGATCAGTGCCTGATCAGCCACCTCATCAGTGCATGCCCAGTCACGTGATCAGTGCATGATAGCCACGGGATCAGTGCATGCTCAGTCAGGTGATCTGTACTTGATCAGCCACGTGATCAGTGCCTGCAGAGTTACGTGATCAGGGCCTGCTGAGCTGCGTGATTCCTGCCGGCTCATCTGCATGACAATTGCTAGCTGAGCTGCGAGATTCTTGTCGGCTCATCTGCTTGATTACTGCCAGTTGAGCAGCATGATTCGTCACTGCTGAGCCCAATGCTTATTGCCTGCTGATTGCGTGGTTCGTGTCTGCTCAGCTCTTTGAGTATTGCCTCCTGAGGTCCCTGTTCGGGCGCCACCTGCCGGGGACCAGCCCCAGCTGATCCAGGGTA
>NW_011494824.1:25765-26430 GCF_000754665.1 Bison bison bison | reverse complement strand
ATAAAGTTTCTTGTCATTCTTCCCTGTAACTTCCAGCTGAGTCTCCATCTGGAGCGCGGAACCCACCACAGTTACAATTATGCCTGGGCAGCTAAGACCCACTCAAGAAGGTGTCTAGGGTGAGGCACCTTCCGCTCTTCCAGAGGGTGCCTGCGGCCTACGTATGTGGTGCAAACCTCTTGTCTTGACGTTTTATTGCTGTCCCGTGGAAACCAAGCTACTCAGTCTCTTTTCTCCTCCGAATATTCCTACTGAGCTATCCTCATACTATTATTCTTGATATCTCCGAAGAGCATATAAATAGTCGCCTAAGCCATCTCTCCTTCGAATACCCTGGATCAGCTGGGGCTGGTCCCCGGCAGGTGGCGCACGAACTGGGACCTCACGAGGCAATACTCAAAGAGCTGAGCAGACACGAACCTCGCAATCAGCGGGCAATAAGCATGGAGCTCAGTAGTGACGAATTATGCTGCTCAACAGGCAATAATCAAGCAGGCGACAAGGCAGGAAGCACACAGCTCAGCTGGCAATTGTCAAGCAGATGAGCCGACAGGAATCACGCAGCTCAGCAGGCCCTGATCACGTGACTCTGCACGCACTGATCACGTGGCTGATCAAGCACAGTTCACGTGACTGAGCATGCACTGATCATGTGGCTCATGATG
>NW_011494824.1:23566-25665 GCF_000754665.1 Bison bison bison | reverse complement strand
CATGATAGCCACGTGATCAGTTCATGATAGTCACGTGATCAGTGCATGATCAGTCACGTGATCAGTGCATGATCAGTCACGTGATCAGTGTATGATCATCCACCTGATCAGTGCATAGTCAGTCAACTGATCAGTGCATGATAGCCAGGTGATAAGTGCATGATCAGTCACGTGATCAGTGCATGATCAGTCAAATGATCAGTGTGTTATCATCCACATGATCAGTTCATGGGCAGTCACGTGATCAGTGCAGGATAGCCACGTGAGAAGTGCATGATCAGCCACGTTGTCACTGCAGGATCAGCCACGTGATCAGTGCATGCACAATCACTTGATCAGTTCAGGATAGCCAGGTGATCAGTGCATGATTAGTCACGTAATCAGTGTATGATCAGCCGCGTGATTAGTGCATGATAGCCATGTGATCATTGCATGATCAGTCACGTGATCAGTGCATGCGCAGTCACATGATCAGTGCATCATAGCTACGTGATCAGTGCATGTACAGTCACGTGATCAGTGCATGATCAGCCAAGTGATCAGTGCATGATCAATCACGTGATCTGTTCCTGATCAGTCAAGTGATCAGTGTATGATCAGCCACGTGATCAGTGCAGGCGCAGTCAGGTGATCAGTGCATGATAGCCCCGTGATCAGTGCATGATCAGTCACGTGATACGTGCATGATCAACCACGTTATCAGTGCCTGATCAGCCACGTGATCATTGCAGGCACAGTCACGTGATCAGTGAATGATAGCCATGTGATCAGTGCATGATCAGTCACGTGATCAGTGTATGATCAGCCACGTGAACAGTGTGTGTTCAGTCACGTGATCTGGGTCTGCTGAACTGCGTGATTCCTGTCTTTTCAGGTGCTTGACAATTGCCAGATGAGCTGCACGATTCCTGCCTGTTCATCTGCTTAATATTTGCCAGCTGAGCTGCGTGATTCCTGCCTGCTCATCTGCTTGATAATTGCCAGCTGAGCTGCGTGATTCCTGCCTGCTCATCTGCTTGATAATTGCCAGCTGAGCTGCATAATAACTGTCTGTTCATCTGTTTGATTATTACCATCTGAGCTGCGTGATTTCTGCCTGCTCATCTGCCTGAAAATTGCCAGCTGAGACGTTTGTTCCTGCCTGCTCAGCTGCTTGATTATTGCCAGGTGGGCAGCATGATTCGTCACAGCTGAGGTCCATGATTATTGCCTGCTGATTTCGTGATTCGTGCCTGCTCAGCTCATTGATTAGTGCCTCCTTAGGCACATCATCAGTGCATGATAGCCACGTTGTCAGCGCATGATCAGTCACATGATCAGCGCCATTTAAACACGTGATCACTACATGCTCAGTCAAGTGATCAGTTCATGATCAGCCAGGTGATTAGTGCATGATCAGCCAGGAGATCAGTGCATGATCAACCTCGTGGTCAGTGCATGCACAGTCACCTGATCAGTGCATGATAGCCAGGTGATCAGTGCATGATCAGTCACGTAATCAGAATATGATTAGCCACGAGATCAGTGCATGATAGCCAAGTCATCAGTGCATGATAGCCACGTGATCAGTGCATGATCAGTCACGTAATCAGAGTATGATCAGCCACGTGATCAGTGCTTGGGCAGTCAGGTGTGCAGTTCCTGATCAGCCACGTGATCAGTGCTTGAACCGTCCCATGATCAGCGCCCGTCAGTCACAGATCACTGCTTGATAAACACGTGATCAGTGCATGATGAGCCACGTGATCAGTGCCCGATCAGCCAGGTCATCAGTGCATGCGAAGTCACGTGATCAGTGCATGATAGCCACGTGATCAGTGCATGATCAATCACGTGATCAGTGTATGATCATCCACCTGATCAGTGCATAGTCAGTCAACTGATCAGTGCATGATAGCCAGGTGATCAGTGCATGATCAGTCACGTGATCAGTGACTGCACAGTCCCGTGATCAGCGCCTCTCAGTCACGTGATCACCGTATGATAAACACGTGATCAGTGAACGATCAGCCACGGGATCACTGCATGCGCAGTCAGGTGGGCAGTTCCTGATCCGCCACGTGATCAGTGGGTGCACAGTCCCATGATCAGTGCCTGTC
>NW_011494824.1:22793-23466 GCF_000754665.1 Bison bison bison | reverse complement strand
CAGATGGAGACTCACCTGGAAGTTACAGGGAAGAATGACAAGGAACTTTATGAATTGGAGCTGTAAGTTAACTCTTTGACAGAGACAGCGAGATGATGGTGGGGGACAGCCCCCAGTGAAATCAGAGGTGAGAGCACAAAGCAATAAAGCAGGCAGACTCTGGTTATTTTGGGGGGGGAGATGCTCAAGAATATCCGGGTGGATTCCTGAGGCTCGGTCCCGCATTTGCGTATGCCGAGCCTCCTTCCTCATGACCTTTGTCCAGAGTGGAATGCCTCACCGGCTCCGGGCACATGGTCAGTGCATGCTCAGTCACGATATCAGTGCACAATCAGCCACGTGATCACTGATTGTACAGTCACCTGATCAGCGCCTCTCAGTCACGTGATCACCGAATGATAAACACGTGATCAGTGAAAGATCAGCCACGTGATCACTGCATGCGCCGTCAGGTGGTCAGTTCCTGATCAGCCACGGGATCAGTGCGTGCACAGTTCCATGATTAGCGCCTGTCAGTCACTGATCACTGCCTGATAAACACCTGATCAGTGCATGATGAGCCACGTGATCAGTGCCCGAACAGCCCCGTCATCAGTGCATGAGCAGTCACCTGATCAGTGCATGCTCAGTCACGTGATCTGTACTTGATCAGCCACGTGATCAGTGCCTGCAG
>NW_011494824.1:18252-22693 GCF_000754665.1 Bison bison bison | reverse complement strand
ACCTGATCAGTGCATGATAGCCAGGTGATCAGTGCATGATCAGTCACGTAATCAGAGTATGATTAGCCAGGAGATCAGTGCATGATAGCCAAGTCATCAGTGCATGATAGCCACGTGATCAGTGCATGATCATTCATGTGATCAGTGTATGATCATCCAAATGATCAGTGCATGGGCAGTCACGTGATCAGTGAATGATAGCCACGTGATCAGTGCATGATCAGTCACGTAATCAGAGTATGATCATCCACGTGATCAGTGCATGATCAGTCACGTAATCAGAGTATGATCAGCCACGTGATCAGTGCATGATCAGTTACGTGATCAGGGTATGATTAGTCACGTAATCAGAGTATGATGAGCCACGTGGTCACTGCACGATAGCCACGTGATCAGTGCATGATCAGTTACGTGATTAGTGCATGATCAGCCACGTGATTCAGTGCATGATCATCCACGTGATCAGTGCATGTGCAGTCACGTGATCAGTGAATGGGAGCCACGTGTTCAGTGTATGATCAGCAACGTGATCAGTGCCTGCAGAGTCACGTGATCAGGGCCTGCTGAGCTGCGTGATTCCTGTCGGCTCATCTGCTTGGCAATTGCCCGCTGAGCTGCGTGATTCCTGCCTGGTCACCTGCTTGATTATGGCCAGTTGAGCAGCATGATTCGTCACTGCTCAGCTCCATGCTTATTGCCTGCTGATTGCGTGGTTCGTGTCTGCTCAGCTCTTTGAGTATTGCCTCCTGAGGTCCCTGTTCGGGCGCCACCTGCCGGGGACCAGCCCCAGCTGATCCAGGGTATTCGAAGGAGAGATGGCCTAGGCGACTATTTATATGCTAATCAGAGATGTCAAGAATAATAGTATGAGGATAGGTCAGTAGGAAAATTCGGTGGAGAAAAGAGACTGAGTAGCTTGGATTACGCGGGAGACCAATCAAACTTCAAGACAAGAAGTTTGCACCACTTACGTAGGCCGCAGGCGCCCTCTCGAATAGCGGAAGGTGCCTCACCCTAGACACCTTCTCGAGTGGGTCTTAGCAGCCCAGGCATAATTAGGAAGCGTGGTGGGTTCCGCGCTCCAGATGGAGACTCGGCTGGAAGTTACAGGGAAGAATGACAAGGAACTTTATGAATTGGAGCTGTAAGTTAACTCTTTGACAGAGAGAGCGAGATGGTGGTGGGGGACAGCCCCCAGTGAAATCAGAGGTGAGAGCACAAAGCAATAAATAGGAGACTCTGGTTTTTTTGGGGGGGAGATGCTCAAGAATATCTGGGTGGCTCCTGAGGCTCGATCCCGCTTTTGTGTATGCCGAGCCTCCTTCCTCATGACCTTTGTCCAGAGTGGAATGCCTCACCGGCTCCCGGCACATGATCAGTGCATGCTCAGTCACGATATCAGTGCATGATCAGCCACGTGATCACTGACTGCACAGTCACGTGATCAGCGCCTCTCAGTCACGTGATCACCGTATGATAAACACGTGATCAGTGAACGACCAGCCACGTGATCACTGCATGCGCAGTCAGGTGGGCAGTTCCTGTTGAGCCACGTGATCAGTGCGTGCACAGTCCCATGATCAGCGCCTGTCAGTCACTGATCACTGCTTGATAAACACGTGATCAGTGCCCGAGCAGCCACGTCATCAGTGCATGCGCAGTCACGTGATCAGTGCATGATAGCCACGTGATCAGTGCGTGCACAGTCCCGTGATCAGCGCCTCTCAGTCACGTGATCACCGTATGATAAACACGTGATCAGTGAACGATCAGCCACGTGATCACTGCATGCGCAGTCAGGTGGTCAGTTCCTGATCAGCCACGGGATCAGTGCGTGCACAGTTCCATGATCAGCGCCTGTCAGTCACTGATCACTGCCTGATAAAACGTGATCAGTGCCCGATCAGCCACGTCATCAGTGCATGGGCAGTCACGTGATCAGTGAATGATAGCCACGTGATCAGTGCATGATCAGTCACGTAATCAGAGTATGATCAGCCACGTGATCAGTGCATGATCAGTTACGTGATCAGGGTATGATTAGTCACGTAATCAGAGTATGATGAGCCACGGGGTCACTGCACGATAGCCACGTGATCAGTGCATGATCAGTTACATGATTAGTGCATGATCAGCCACGTGATTCAGTGCATGATCATCCACGTGATCAGTGCATGCGCAGTCACGTGATCAGTGCAGGATAACCACGTAATCAGTGCATGATCAGTCACGTGATCAGTGTACGATCATCCACGTGGTCAGTGCATGCACAGTCAAGTGATCAGTGAATGATAGCCACGTGATCAGTGCATGATCAGTCACGTAATCAGAGTATGATCAGCCACGTGATCAGTGCACGATCAGTTACTTGATCAGGGTATGATTAGTCACGTAATCAGAGTATGATGAGCCACGGGGTCACTGCACGATAGCCACGTGATCAGTGCATGATCAGTTACGTGATTACTGCATGATCAGCCACGTGATTCAGTGCATGATCATCCACGTGATCAGTGCATGCGCAGTCACGTATTCAGTGAATGGGAGCCACGTGTTCAGTGTATGATCAGCAACGTGAACAGTGTGTGCACAGTCACGTGATCAGGTCCTGTTGAGCTGCGTGATTCCTGTCTGCTCATCTGCTTAGTAATTGCCATGTGAACTGCATGATTCCTGCCTGTCATCTTCTTGACAATTGCCATTCTGTGCTGCGTAATTCCTGCCTGCTCAGCTGCTTGATTTTTGCCAGCTGAGCAGCATGATTCGTCACAGCTGAGCTCCATGATTATTGCCTGCTGATTGTGTGATTTGTGCCTACTCAGCTTTTGATTATTGCCTCCAGAGGCACATGAACAGTGTATGATAGCAAACATGATCAGCGCATGATCAGTCACATGATCAGCACCATTCAGTCACCTGATCAATACATGATAGTCATGTGATCAGTCCATGCTCAGTCACGGTATCAGTTCATGATCAGCCACATGATCAGTGCCTGCACATTCACATAATCAGCGCCTCTCAGTCAGGTGATCACTGCATGATAAACACGTGATCAGTGCGGGATCAGCCATGTGATCAGTACATACGCAGTCACGGGATCAATGCATGATAGCCACATGATCAGTGAATGATCGCAACGTGATCAATGCATTGTAGCCATGTGATCAGTGCATGATCAGTCCCATGATGAGCGTGATTCAGACACGTCATCACTGCATGCTCAGCCACTTGATCAGTTCATGATCAGCAACGTGATTAGTGCATCATCAGCCACGTGATCAGTGTATGATCAGCCACGTAATCGGTGAATGATCAGTCACGTGATCAGTGTACGATCATCCACGTGGTCAGTGCATGCACAGTCAAGTGATCAGTGAATGATAGCCATGTGATCAGTGCATGATCAGTCAGGTAATCAGTGTATGATCAGACACGTGAACAGTGCGTGCTCAGTCACATGATCCGGGCCTACTGAGCTGCGTGATTCCTGTCTGCTCAGCTGCTTGACCCTTGCCAGCTGAGCTGGGTGATTCCTGCCTGCTGATCTGCTTGATAATTGCCAGCTGAGCTGCGTGATTCCTGCCTGCTCATCTGCTTGATTATTGCCAGCTGATCTGTGTGATTCCTGCCTGCTCATCTGCTTGATTATTGCCAGCTGAGCTGCATAATAACTGTCTGTTCATCTGTTTGATTATTACCAGCTGAGACGTTTGTTCCTGCCTGCTCAGCTGCTTGATTATTGCCAGCTGGGCAGCATGATTCGTCACAGCTGAGGTCCATGATTATTGCCTGCTGATTTCGTGATTCGTGCCTGCTCAGCTCATTGATTAGTGCCTCCTTAGGCACATCATCAGTGCATGATAGCCACGTTGTCAGCGCATGATCAGTCACATGATCAGCGCCATTTAAACACGTGATCACTACATGCTCAGTCAAGTGATCAGTTCATGATCAGCCAGGTGATTAGTGCATGATCAGCCAGGTGATCAGTGCATGATCAACCTCGTGATCAGTGCATGCACAGTCACCTGATCAGTGCATGATAGCCAGGTGATCAGTGCATGATCAGTCATGTGATCAGTGCATGATAGCCAAGTGATCAGTGCATGATAGGCACGTGATCAGTGTATGATCAGCCACGTGAACAGTGTGTGTTCAGTCACGTGATCTGGGTCTGCTGAACTGCGTGATTCCCGTCTTTTCAGCTGCTTGACAATTGCCAGATGAGCTGCACGATTCCTGCCTGTTCATCTGCTTAATAATTGCCAGCTGAGCTGCATGATTCCTGCCTGCACATCTGCTTGATTATTGCCAGCTGAGCTGCGTGATTCCTGCCTGCTCATCTGCTTGATTATTGCCAGCTGAGCTTCGTGATTCCTGCCTGCTCATCTGCTTGATAATTGCCAGCTGAGCTGCATAATAACTGTCTGTTCATCTG
>NW_011494824.1:17125-17456 GCF_000754665.1 Bison bison bison | reverse complement strand
CATGATAGCCACGTGATCAGCGCCTGTCAGTCACCTGATCAGCGCCTCTCAGTCACGTGATCAGTGCATGAGAGCCACGTGATCAGTGCCTGCTCAGCCAAGTGATCAGGGCCTGCTCAGCCACGTGATTAGAGCCTGCTGAGTCACGGGATTAGCGGCTGCTCAGCTGCTTGATTAGTCCCTGCTCATCTGCGTGTTTATTGCCTGCTCATCTCCGTGATTAGTGCCTGCTTAGCCAAGTGATATGTGACTGCTTAGCTCTTTGATTATTGCCTGCGGTGCTCTGTGATTAGTGCCTGCCCAACTGTGTGATTAGTCCCTGCTCAACTGC
>NW_011494824.1:12618-17025 GCF_000754665.1 Bison bison bison | reverse complement strand
AGAGATGGCCTAGGCGACTATTTATATGCTCATCAGAGATATCAAGAATAATAGTATGAGGGTAGCTCAGTACGAAAATTCGGTGGAGAAAAGAGACTGAGTAGCTTGGTTTACGCGGGAGACCAATCAAACTTCAAGACAAGAAGTTTGCACCACTTACGTAGGCCGCAGGCGCCCTCTCGAAGAGGGGAAGGTGCCTCACCTTAGACACTGTCTCGAGTGGGTCTTAGCAGCGCAGGTATAATTAGGAAGCTTGGTGGGTTCTGCACTCCAGATGGAGACACGGCTGGAAGTTACAGGGAAGAATGACAAGGAATTTTATGAATTGGAGCTGTAAGTTAACTCTTTGACAGAGAGAGCGAGATGGTGGTGGGGGACAGCCCCCAGTGAAATCAGAGGTGAGAGCACAAAGCAATACAGTAGGCAGACTCTGGTTATTTTGGGGGGGAGATGCTCGAGAATATCCGGGTGGACTCCTGAGGCTCGATCCCGCATTTGCGTATGCCGAGCCTCCTTCCTCATGACCTTTGTCCAGAGTGGAATGCCTCTCCGGCTCCCGGCACATGATCAGTGCATGCTCAGTCACGATATCAGTGCATGACCAGCCATGTGATCACTGACTGCACAGTCACGTGATCAGCGCCTCTCAGTCACGTGATCACCGTATGATAAACACGTGATCAGTGAACGATCAGCCACGTGATCACTGCATGCGCAGTCAGGTGGTCAGTTCCTGATCAGCCACGGGATCAGTGCGTGCACAGTCCCATGATCAGCGCCTGTCAGTCACTGATCACTGCCTGATAAACAAGTGATCAGTGCCGGATCAGCCACGTCATCAGTGCATGCGCAGTCACCTGATCAGTGCATGCTCAGTCACGTGATCTGTACTTGATCATCCGCGTGATCAGTGCCTGCAGAGTCACGTGATCAGGGCCTGCTGAGCTGCGTGATTCCTGTCGGCTCATCTGCTTGGCAATTGCCCGCTGAGCTGCGTGATTCCTGCCTGGTCACCTGCTTGATTTTGGCCAGTTGAGCAGCATGATGTGTCACTGCTCAGCTCCATGCTTATTGCCTGCTGATTGCGTGGTTCGTGTCTGCTCAGCTCTTTGAGTATTGCCTCCTGAGGTCCCTGTTCGGGCGCCACCTGCCGGGGACCAGCCCCAGCTGATCCAGGGTATTCCAAGGAGAGATGGCCTAGGGGACTCTATATATCCTAATCAGAGATATCAAGAATAATAGTATGAGGATAGCTCAGTACGAAAATTCGGTGGAGAAAAGAGACTGAGTAGCTTGGTTTACGCGGGAGACCAATCAAACTTCAAGACAAGAAGTTTGCACCACTTACGTAGGCCGCAGGCGCCCTCTCGAAGAGCGGAAGGTGCCCCGCCCTAGACACCTTCTCGAGTGGGTCTTAGCATCCCAGGCATAATTAGGAAGCGTGGTGGGCTCCGAGCTCCAGATGGAGACTCGGCTGGAAGTTACAGGGAAGAATGACAAGGAACTTTATGAATTGGAGCTGTAAGTTAACTCTTTGACAGAGAGAGCAAGATGGTGGTGGGGGACAGCCCCCCGTGAAATCAGAGGTGAGAGCACAAAGCAATAAAGTAGGCAGACTCTGGTTATTTTGGGGGGGAGATGCTCGAGAATATCCGGGTGGACTCCTGAGGCTCGATCCCGCATTTGCGTATGCCGAGCCTCCTTCCTCATGACCTTTGTCCAGAGTAGAATGCCTCACCGGCTCCTGGCGCATGATCAGGGCATGCTCAGTCACGATATCAGTGCATGATCAGCCACGTGATCACTGCATGGCCAGTCACGTGATCAGTGAAGGATTGCCACGTGATCAGTGCCAGATCAGTCACGTGATCAGTGCCTACTCAGTCAGGTGATGAGTGCATGATCAGTCACGTGATCAGTGCCTGATCAGTCATGTGATCAGTGCCTGCTCAGTCACATTAGTGCATGATCAGCCACCTGGTTATTGCCTGCTCAGTCACCTTATCAGTACACGTTCAGTCACATAATCACTGCAGTCTCAGCCACGTGGTCACTACCTGTTCGGTCTCGTAATCAGTGCATGCTCAGCCACGTCTTCATTGCATGCTCAGTCAAGTAATCAGCGCAGGATCAGTCACGTGATCAGTGCCTTATCAGCCAGGTGATCAGTTCCTGCTCAGTCACCTGACCAGTACCTGTTCAGTCATGTGATCAGTGCCTGATCAGTCACGTGATCAGTTCCTTATCAGCCAGGTGATCAGTTCCTGCTCAGTCACCTGACCAGTACCTGTTCAGTCATGTGATCAGTGCCTGATCAGTCACGTGATCAGTGCCTACTCAGTCATGCGATCAGTGCATGATCAACCACGTGTTCATTGCCTGCTCAGTCACATGTTTAGTGCCTGCTCAGCTCCTTGATTATTGCCTGCTGAGCTTTGGGAATCCTGCCTGCTCAGTTCCTTGATTATTGCCTGCTGAGCTGCGTGATTTGTGCCTGCTCAGCTCCGTGATTATTGCCTTATTAGCTCCGTGATTAGTGCATGCTTAGCCAAGTGATTAGTGCCTTCTCAGCTCCTTGATTATTGACTGCTGAGGCACAAATTCAGTGCATGATAGCCACGTGATCAGCGCCTGTCAGTCACCTGATCAGCACCTCTCAGTCACGTGATCAGTGCATGAGAGCCACGTGATCAGTGCCTGCTCAGCCAAGTGATTAGAGCCTGCTGAGTCACGGGATTAGTGGCTGCTCAGCTGCGTGTTTATTGCCTGCTCATCTCCGTGATTAGTGCCTGCTTAGCCAAGTGATATGTGACTGCTTAGCTCTTTGATTATTGCCTGCGGTGCTCTGTGATTAGTGCCTGCCCAACTGTGTGATTAGTCCCTGCTCAACTGCATGATTCGTGCATGCTGAGCTGTGTGATTAGTGTGTGGTGAGTCACCGGTTTAGAGCCTGCTGAGTCACGTGATTAGAGTGTGCTTAGCCATGTCATTACAGCCTGCTCAGCTCCCTGATTATTACCTGCTGTGCTGCGTGATTCGTGCCTGCACAGCTCAGTGATTATTGCCTGCTGAGCTTCTTGATTCATGCCTGCTCAATTCCTTGATTATTGCCAGCTGAGCTGCGTGATTCGTGCCTGCTCAGCTCCTTGATTATTGCCTGCTGAGCTGCTTGATTAGTGCCTGCTCAGCTGCGTGTTTACTGCCTGCTCATCTCCGTGATTAGTGCCTGCTTAGCCAAGTGATATGTGACTGCTTAGCTCTTTGATTATTGCCTGCGGTGCTGTGTGATTAGTGCCTGCTCAGCTCCATGATTATTACCTGCTGAGCTGCGTGATTTGTGCCTGCTTAGCCAAGTGATTAGAGCCTGCTCAGCTCCTTGATTATTGCCTGATCAGTTCCGTGATTATTGCCTGCTTAGCCACGTGATTAGTGCCTGCTCAGCTCCTTGATTCTTGCTGCTCAGCTCCATGATTATTTCCTGCTGATCTGTGTGATTATTTCCTAATAGGCTTCGTGATTCATGCCTGCTCAGCTCCTTGATTATTGCCAGCTGAGCTGCATGATTACTGCCTGCTCAGCTTCTTGATTATTGCCTGCTGAGCTGCGTGATTCGTGCCTTCTCAGCTCCATGATTATTGCCTGCTCAGCTCCGTGATTTGTGCCTGCTTAGCCAAGTGATTAGAGCCTGCTCAGCTCCTTGATTATTGCCTGCTGAGCTGCGTGATTAGTGCCTGATCAGTTTCGTGATTCATGCCTTCTCAGCTCCTTGATTATTGCCTGCTCAACTCCGTGATTTTGCCTGCTTAGCCAAGTGATTAGTGACTACTCAGCTCCTTGATTCTTGCTGCTCAGCTCCATGATTATTTCCTGCTGATCTGTGTGATTATTGCCTAATCGGCTGTGTGCTTCGAGCCTGCTCAGCTCCTTGATTATTGCCTGCTGAGCTGCGTGATTCCTGCCTGCTCAGCTCCTTTAGTATTGTCTGCTGAGCTGCGTGATTCGTGCCTGCTCAGCTTCTTGATTATGGCCTGCTGAGCTGCGTGATTCATGCCTGCCCAGCTGCTTGATTCGTGCCTGCTCAGCTCCTTGATTATGGCCTGCTGAGCTGCGTGATTCGTGCCTGCTCAGCTCCTTGATTATTGCCTGCTGAGCTGCGTGATTCATGCCTGCACAGCTCCTTGATTATGGCCTGCTGAGCTAGTGATTAGTGTCTGCTCAGTCATGGGTTTAATGCCTGCTAGCCAGTTCATTAGTCCCTGCTCAGTCACGGGTTTAGTGGCTGCTTAGCCAAGTCATTAGTGCATGATCAGCTACTTGATTATTGCCTGCTGGGCTGCATGATTAGTGTCTTCTCAGTCACGGGTTTAGTGCTTGCTCAGCCAGGTGATTAGTGCCTGCTGAGTCACG
>NW_011494824.1:11662-12518 GCF_000754665.1 Bison bison bison | reverse complement strand
AATTGGAGCTGTAAGTTAACTCTTTGACAGAGAGAGCGAGATGGTGGTGGGGGACAGCACCCAGTGAAATCAGAGGTGAGAGCACAAAGCAATAAAGTAGGCAGACTCTGGTTATTTTGGGGGGGAGATGCTCGAGAATATCCGGGTGGACTCCTGAGGCTCGGTCCCGCATTTTCGTATGCCGAACCTCCTTCCTCATGACCTTTGTCAAGAGTGCAATGCCTCACCGGCTCCGGGCACATGGTCAGTGCATGCTCAGTCACGATATCAGTGCACGTTCAGCCACGTGATCACTGACTGCAGTCACCTGATCAGCGCCTCTCAGTCACCTGATCACCATTGATAAACACGTGATCAGTGAACGATCAGCCACGTGATCACTGCATGCGCAGTCACGTGGTCACTTCCTGATCAGCCACGGGATCAGTGCGTGCACAGTCCCATGATCAGCGCCTGTCAGTCACTGATCACTGCCTGATAAACACGTGATCAGTGCCGGATCAGCCACGTCATCAGTGCATGCACAGTCACCTGATCAGTGCATGCTCAGTCACGTGATCTGTACTTGATCAGCCACGTGATCAGTGCGTTTAGAGTCAGGTGATTAGGGCCTGCTGAGCTGCGTGATTCCTGTCGGCTCATCTGCTTGGCAATTGCCCGCTGAGCTGCGTGATTCCTGCCTGGTCACCTGCTTGATTATGGCCAGTTGAGCAGCATGATTCGTCACTGCTCAGCTCTATGCTTATAGCTTCCTGATTGCGTGGTTCGTGTCTGCTCAGCTCTTTGAGTATTGCCTCCTGAGGTCCCTGTTCGGGCGCCACCTGCCGGGGACCAGCCCCAGCTAATCCAGGGTATT
>NW_011494824.1:7650-11562 GCF_000754665.1 Bison bison bison | reverse complement strand
CCTGCTCAGCTCCTTGATTATTGCCTGCTGAGGTGCGTTGATTACGTGCCTGCTGAGCTCCATGATTATTGCCTGCTGAGGTGCGTGATTCATGCCTGCTCAGCTCCTTGATTATTCCCAGCTGAGCTGCGTGATTTGTGCCTGCTCAGCTCCTTGATTATGGCCTGCTTAGTTGCGTGATTCGTGCCTGCTCAGGTCCTTGATTATGGCCTGCTGAACTTCGTGATTATTGCCTGCTCAGATCCGTGATTAGTGCCTTCTCAACTCCTGGATTAATGCCTGTGAGCTGCGTGATTAGTGCCTGATCAGCTGCGTGATTTGTCCCTGCTGAGCTCATTGATTATTGCCTGCTGAGCTGTGTGATTCGTGCCTGCTCAGCTCCTTGATTATGGCCTGCTCAGCTCCATGATTATTGCCTGTTGAGCTGCGTGATTAGTGCCTGATCCGTTGAGTGATTCGTGCCTGCTCAGCTCCTTGATTTCGCCTGCTGGGCTTCGTGATTCCTGCCTGTTCAGCTCCTTGATTGTTGCCTGCTGAGCTGCGTGATTCGTGCCTGTTCAGCTCCATGATTATTGCCTGCTGAGCTGCCTGATTCATGAATGTTCAGCTCCATGATTATTGCCTGCTCAGCTCCGTGATTTGTGCCTGCTTAGCCAAGTGGTTAGAGCCTGCTCAGCTCCTTGATTATTGCCTACAGAACTGCGTGATTCGTGCCTGCTCAGCTCCTTGATTATGGCCTGCTGAGCTGCGTGATTCGTGCCTGCTCAGCTCCTTGATTATTGCCTGCTGAGCTGCGTGATTCATGCCTGCACAGCTCCTTGATTATGGCCTGCTGAGCTAGTGATTAGTGTCTGCTCAGTCATGGGTTTAATGCCTGCTAGCCAGTTCATTAGTCCCTGCTCAGTCACGGGTTTAGTGGCTGCTTAGCCAAGTCATTAGTGCATGATCAGCTACTTGATTATTGCCTGCTGGGCTGCATGATTAGTGTCTTCTCAGTCACGGGTTTAGTGCTTGCTCAGCCAGGTGATTAGTGCCTGCTGAGTCACGTGATTAGTGCCGGCTCAGTCACGTGATTAGTGCATGATCAGCCACGAGAAAAGTACCTGCTCAGTCACCTGACCAGTACCTGTTCAGTCACGTGATCAGTGCCTGCTCAGTCTCGTAATCATTGCATGCTAAGTCACGTGATCAGTGCATGCACAGCCACGTGATCAGTGCCAGATCAGTCACGTGATCAGTGCCTACTCAGTCACGTGATGAGTGCATGATCAGTCACGTGATCAGTGCCTGATCAGTCATGTGATCAGTGCCTGCTCAGTCACGTGATTAGTGCATGATCAGCTACGTGATTAGTGCCTGCTCAGTCACCTGATCAGTACATGTTCAGTCACATAATCACTGCAATCTCAGCCACGTGATCAGTACCTGTTCGGTCACGTGATCAGTGCATGCTCAGCCACGTCTTCACTGCATGCTCAGTCAAGTAATCAGCGCAGGATCAGTCACATAATCAGTGCCTTATCAGCCAGGTGATCAGTTCCTGCTCAGTCACCTGACCAGTACCTGTTCAGTCATGTGATCAGTGCCTGATCAGTCACGTGATCAGTGCCTTATCAGCCAGGTGATCAGTTCCTGCTCAGTCACCTGACCAGTACCTGTTCAGTCACATAATCAGTGCCAGATCAGTCACGTGATCAGTGCCTACTCAGTCCCGTGATGAGTGCATGATCAGTCACCTGACCAGTGCATGTTCAGCCACGTGATCAGTGCCTGCTCAGTCACATGATCAGTGTCTACTCTGTCACGTAATCAGTGCATGATCAACCACGTGATCAGTGCCTGCAGAGTCACATGATTAGTGAATGATGAGTCACGTGATCAGTGCCTACTCAGTCAGGCGATCAGTGCATGATCAACCACGTGTTCATTGCCTGCTCAGTCACATGTTTAGTGCCTGCTCAGCTCCTTGATTATTGCCTGCTGAGCTGCGTGATTTGTGCCTGCTCAGCTCCGTGATTATTGCCTTCTTAGCTTCGTGATTAGTGCATGCTTAGCCAAGTGATTAGTGCCTTCTCAGCTCCTTAATTATTGACTGCTGAGGCACAAATTCAGTGCATGATAGCCACGTGATCAGCGCCTGTCAGTCACCTGATCAGCGCCTCTCAGTCACGTGATCAGTGCATGAGAGCCACGTGATCAGTGCCTGCTCAGCCAAGTGATCAGGGCCTGCTCAGCCACGTGATTAGAGCCTGCTGAGTCACGGGATTAGCGGCTGCTCAGCTGCTTGATTAGTCCCTGCTCATCTGCGTGTTTATTGCCTGCTCATCTCCGTGATTAGTGCCTGCTTAGCCAAGTGATATGTGACTGCTTAGCTCTTTGATTATTGCCTGTGGTGCTGTGTGATTAGTACCTGCTCAGCTGTGTGATTAGTCCCTGCTCAGCTGCGTGCTTCCTGCCTGCTGAGCTGTGTGATTAGTGTGTGGTGAGTCACCGGTTTAGGGCCTGCTGAGTCACGTGATTAGAGTGTGCTTAGCCATGTCATTACAGCCTGCTCAGCTCCCTGATTATTACCTGCTGTGCTGCGTGATTCGTGCCTGCACAGCTCAGTGATTATTGCCTGCTGAGCTGCGTGATTCATGCCTGCTCAATTCCTTGATTATTGCCAGCTGAGCTGCGTGATTCGTGCCTGCTGAGCTGCGTGATTGGTGCCTGCTCAGCTCCTTGATTATTGACTCCTGTACTGCGTGATTCGTGCCTGCTCATATACATGATTATTGCCTGCAGAGCTGCGTGATTCTTGCCTGCTGAACTTCTTCATAATGGCCTGCTGAGCTGCGTGATTCGTACCTGCTTAACTGCGTGATTCGTGCCTGTTCAGCTCCTTGATTATTGCCTGCTGAGGTGCGTGATTCGTGCCTGCTCAGCTCCATAATTATTGCCTGTTGAGCTGCGTGATTCGTGCCTGCTCAGCTCCTTGATTATTGCCTGCTGAGGTGCGTGATTCGTGCTTGCTGAGCTCCATGATTATTGCCTGCTGAGGTGCGTGATTCGTGCCTGCTCAGCTTCTTGATAATGGACTGCTGAGCTGCCTGATTCGTGCCTGCTCAGCTGCGTGATTAGTGCCTGCTCAGCCTCTTGATTATGGCCTGCTCAGCTGCGTGATTCGTGCTTGCTCAGCTCCTTGATTATTGCCTGCTGAGCTGCGTGATTCGTGTCTGCAAAGTCACGTGTTTAGAGCCTGCTGTGTCACGTGATTAGAGTGTGCTTAGTCACGTCATTACAGCCTGCTCAGCTCCATGATTGTTGCCTGCTGTGCTGGGAGATTCCTGCCTGCTCAGTTCCAGGATTATTGCCTGCTTAGCAAAGTGATTATTGCCTGCCCTTCTCCTTGATTATTGTCTGCTGAGATGCCTGTATCGTGCCTGCTCAGCTCCTTGCTTATTGACTGCTCAACTCCTTGATTAGTGCCTGCTTAACCAAGTGATTCGTGCCTGCTCAGCTCCTTGATTATTGCCTGCTGTGCTGTGTAATTCATGCCTCTTCAGCTCCTTGATTATTGCCAGCTGAGCTGCGTGATTCATGCCTGCTCAGCAACTTGGTTATTGCCTGCTGAGCTGCGTGATTAGTGCCTGCTTAGCCAAGTGATTAGTGCCTTCTCAGCTCCTTGATTATTGACTGCTGAGGCAGGAGATCAGTGCATGATAGCCACGTGATCAGCGCCTGTCAGTCACATGATCAGTGCATGATAGCCACGTGATCAGTGCATTCTCAGTCACGTGATCAGTGCATGTTCAGCCACGTGATCAGTGCCTGCTCAGTCATGTGATCAGGGCCTGCTCAGCCACGTGATTAGAGCCTGCTGAGTCACGGGATTAGCGGCTGCTCAGCTGCTTGATTAGTCCCTGCTCATCT
>NW_011494824.1:3806-7051 GCF_000754665.1 Bison bison bison | reverse complement strand
CTGCTCAGCTCCTTGATTATTGCCTGCTCAGCTCCGTGTTTAGTGCCTGCTTAGCCAAGTGATTAGTGCCTGCTCAGCTCCTTGATTATTGACTACTGAGGCACGTGATCAGTACATGATAGCCACGTGATCAGCGCCTGTCTGTCACGTGATCAGCTTCTCTCGGTTACATGATCAGTGCATGATAGCCACGTGATCAGTGCCTGCTCAGTCAGGAGCTCAGCCCCTCTCAGTCACGTGATGAGTACATGATATCCACGTGATCAATGCATACTCAGTCATGTGATCAGTGCATGACTGATTGCCTGTAGTTCAGCCACATAATCAGTGCCTGCTCAGTCTCGTGATCAGGGCCTGCTCAGCCATGTGATTAGAGCTTGCTGAGTCACGGGATTAGCAACTGCTCAGCTGCGTGATTATTGCCTACTCATCTCCGTGATTAATGCCTGCTCAGCTGTGTGATTAGTCCCTGCTCAGCTGCAAGATTCGTGCCTTCTCAGCTCCTTGATTATTGCCTGCTGAGCTGCGTGATTCGTGCCTGCTCAGCTCCTTGATTATGGCCTGCTTAGTTGCGTGATTCGTGCCTGCTCAGCTCCTTGATTATGTCCTGCTGAGCTTCGTGATTATTGCCTGCTCAGATCCGTGATTAGTGCCTTCTCAACTCCTGGATTAATGCCTGTGAGCTGCGTGATTAGTGCCTGATCAGCTGCGTGATTTGTCCCTGCTGAGCTCATTGATTATTGCCTGCTGAGCTGCATGATTCGTGCCTGCTCACCTCCTTTATTATTGCCTGCTGAGCTGCGTGATTATTGCCTGCTCAGCTCCATGATTATTACCTGCTAACCTGCGTGATTCCTGCCTGCTCACCTCCTTGATTATTGCCTGCAGAGCTGCGTGATTCCTGCCTGATCAGCTCCTTGATTATTGCCTGCTGAGCTCCGTGATTAGTGCCTGTTTAGCCATGTGATTAGTGCCTTCTCAGCTCCTTGATTATTGACTGCTGAGGCACGAGATCAGTGCATGATAGCCAGGTGATCAGCGCCTGTCAGTCACGTGATCAGCGCCTCTCAGTCATGTGATCAGTGCATGATAGCCACGTGATCAATGCCTGCTCAGTCAGGTGATCAGCTTCTCTCAGTCAAGTGATCAGTGCATGATAGCCACGTGATCAGTGCATTCTCAGTCACGTGATCAGTGCATGATCAGCCACGTGATCAATGCCTGCTCAGTCAGTTGATCAGGGCCTTCAGTCAAGTGATCAGTGCATGATAGCCACGTGATCAGTGCATTCTCAGTCATGTGATCAGTGCATGATCAGCCACGTCATCAATTCCTGCTCACTCACGAGATCAGGGCCTGCTCAGCCACGTGATTAGAGCCTGCTGAGTCACGGGATTAGCGGCTGCTCAGCTGCTTGATTAGTGCCTTCTCAGCTGCGTGTTTATTGCCTGCTCATCTCCGTGATTAGTGCCTGCTTAGCCAAGTGATATGTGACTGCTTAGCTCTTTGATTATTGCCTGCGGTGCTGCGTGATTAGTGCCTGCTCAGCTTTGTGATTAGTCCCTGTTCAGCTGTGTGATTCATGCCTGCAGAGCTGTGTAATTAGTGTCTGGTAAGTCACCGGTTTAGAGCCTGCTGAGTCACGTGATTAGAGTGTGCTTAGCCATGTCATTACAGCTTGCTCAGCTCCCTGATTATTGCCTGCTGAGCTGTGTGATTCGTGCCTGCTCAGCTCTATGATTATTGCCTGCTGAGCTGCATGATTCATGCCTGCTTAGCTCCATGATTATTGCCTCCTGAGCTCCGTGATTCGTGCCTGCTCAGCTCCTTTATTATTGCCTGCTGAGCTGCATGATTCGTGCCTGCTCACCTCCATGATTATTGACTCCTGAACTCCGTGATTCATGCCTGCTCAGCTCCTTGATTTGTGGCTGCTTAGCCAAGAGATTAGTGCTTGATCAGGTTCGTGTTTCGTGCCTGCTCAGCTCCTTGATTATTGCTTGCTCAGCTCTGTGATTATTGCCTGCTTAGCCACGTGATTAGTGCCTGCTCAGCTCTTTGATTATTGCCTGCTGAGCTGCATGATTCGTGCCTGCTCAGCTCCTTTATTATTGCCTGATGAGCTGAGTAATTGGTGCCTGCTCAGCTCCTTGATTATTGCCTGCTCAGCTCCGTGTTTAGTGCCTGCTTAGCCAAGTGATTAGTGCCTGCTCAGCTCCTTGATTATTGACTACTGAGGCACGTGATCAATGCATGATAGCCACGTGATCAGTGCCTGCTCAGTCACGTGCTCAGCGCCTCTCAGTCACATGATCAGTACATGATATCCACGTGATCAATGCATACTCAGTCACTTGATCAGTGCATGAGCAGCCACGTCATCAGTGCCTGCTCAGTCACAGGATCAGGGCCTGCTCAGCCATGTGATTAGAGCCTGCTGAGTCACCGGATTAGCGCCTGCTCAGCTGCGTTATTATTGCCTGCTCATCTCCGTGATTAATGCCTGCTCAGCTGTGTGATTAGTCCCTGCTCAGCTGCGGGATTCGTGCCTTCTCAGCTCCTTGATTATTGCCTGCTGAGCTGCGTGATTCCTGCCAGCTCAGCTCCTTGATTATGGCCTGCTAACCTGCGTGATTCCTGCCTGCTCACCTCCTTGATTATTGCCTTCAGAGCTGCGTGATTCGTGCCTGATCAGCTCCTTGATTATTGCCTGCTCAGCTCCGTGATTAGTGCCTGCTTAGCCAAGTGATTAGTGCCTTCTCAGCTCCTTGATTATTGACTGCTGAGGCACGAGATCAGTGCATGATAGCCACGTGATCACCGCCTGTCATCACGTGATCAGCGCCTCTCAGTCACGTGATCAGTGCATGATAGCCACGTGATCAGTGCATTCTCAGTCAGGTGATCAGTGCATGATCAGCCACCTGATCAATGCCTGCTCAGTCAGGTGATCAGCGCCTCTCAGTCACGTGATCAGTGCATGATAGCCACGTGATCAGTGCATTCTCAGTCACGTGATCAGTGCATGATCAGCCACGTCATCAATTCCTGCTCACTCAGGTTATCAGGGCCTGCTCAGCCACTTGATTAGAGCCTGCTTAGTCACGGAATTAGCGGCTGCTCAGCTGCTTGATTAGTGCCTACTCAGCTGCGTGTTTATTGCCTGCTCATCTCCGTGATTAGTGCCTGCTTAGCCAAGTGATATGTGACTGCTTAGCTCTTTGATTATTGCCTGCGGTGCTGCA
>NW_011494824.1:654-1402 GCF_000754665.1 Bison bison bison | reverse complement strand
AGGGTTCCTCACCAGCTTTCTTTCGACCTGGCGGACCACTCGTGTTTCCTCAGGGAAGTCAGATCTCCTTTGGCATTGTGAGGGCCACCTCGGGATTCCTCGTGCATCACTGGAGGGATGAATAGGGCCTCATCTCGAAGTGAGGGGGGAACCTCAGTGTTTCTCTGCATTTCTGACTTCGATTGCAGGGTCTCTGCAGAGTTGGAACAGGAGAGTCAGGCCTCGTCTTGAGATGAGGTTGGAACTCCGCTGGCCTCTCGAGTTGTTCAGGGGGTGACAGGCCACTTGTCGAGTTGTATTTGGATCCTGCAGCTGTTTCCAGATGATGCAACTGGGGTGTCAGTGCCCATTCGTTTTGTAACTTCATCTTCAGGGTTACATTCGAAGAGGTGCCCGGGCATCGGGACCTTTCTTGGAAATTGGTGTCTTTCAGAATGTGGCACGACACATGAGGCCTCCTTTCAAGTTTCCGTGTGAGACTGGCTTCCTCATGAGGTGGCATGTGAAGATTGGGATCCCCTCGAGACAAAGCAGGGGAATTGACCCTCAGATTGAGATCAGGAGGGGAGAAGGGGCTCAGATTAAGTGGTGCCAGGAAACTTGGTGATCCTTTCAAGTGAGACCCGTATGTCGAGGAACTTTTTGAGTTGCATCAAGGGTGTCAAGTACCGTTTCGAATTTCAAGATGGAACATGGGATTTCTCTTTAGACGCTCAGCGGGAAAGGGCTTCATCTTGCGATGACGGGC
>NW_011494824.1:0-520 GCF_000754665.1 Bison bison bison | reverse complement strand
AACCTGATGGTTTTTCTCGAGTTGTGGCGGGATTCTCGAGTTACAACGGGGAACTCAGGGAGCCTCTCGTGAGGTGACAGGAAAGTCCACTCTCCATTCGAGTTGCGAGGGGGAGCACGGCATTGCTCTTGAGTCACGGTAGGGGAATCGGGCCTCAAGACGCATTGAAGAAGGAATCTCGAGGTCTTTCTCTAGTTGTGGCAGGAAACCCTGGGTTCCCTCAACTTGTGCCGGTGACCTCAGGGAGCATTTCAGGGTGCCTATGAGAAGTCAGGGATACTGTGGAGTTGGGAGGGGCCTCTCAGGACTCCCCTGGGTTTGGTGCAATGGAAGAGGGCCTTGTCTTGAGTTGAGGCAGGGACCTCAGTGTTCCTCTCCATTTCTGACATCGATCACAGGGTCTCTGCAGAGTTGGAACAGGAGAGTCAGGCGTCGTCTTGTGTTGAGGAATGGAACTCCGCTTGCCTCTCGAGTTGTTTACGGGGTTACAGGGCACTTGTTGAGTTCTATTTGGAACCTG
>NW_011494823.1:2122994-2123310 GCF_000754665.1 Bison bison bison | reverse complement strand
CACCAAGCTGGGATAAGATAAAACTATTTTTCTTGGGGTCACTGGTAGATGGAACCAATGGGCCTTTTTGTCACAAGCATCCTGTAGGTGTATGTTTCGTGGCAAAAATAATTTAATTTCATCTTTTGGTAATATTAATCTTAATTAACTGATCATTTAAAGTCTCATACACTTCAACAAGAGCTAACTCTGTCTCATTAGTCAACTTTCTCTTAGAACTGGAATTAGGATCAATTTTTAAGCAATCAAATAAAGGCTTTAAATCTGCAGTAGTCAGTTTTAAATGAGGGCGTATCCAATTAATGTCCCCTAATAA
>NW_011494823.1:2121959-2122500 GCF_000754665.1 Bison bison bison | reverse complement strand
CAAATCTGGTCTATAGCTTTTTAGATGACAAGTAACCATCTAATCTTTGCTTGAATACTTCCAACAACAGGAAACTCACTACTCTTCAAGGTTTTAAACTCTCCCTCACCTTTTTTTTTTTTTTTTTAAGAAAGCGAGCTACGCCCTAGCACAAGTCTTACAATGCCCTCAGGTAGGGGCCAGCCACTCCCTTGGAATTGGAGTAACCGGCTTGTCAGGGGTTAATATTGTTGCTAAATCCCCTTACCATTTTGTTTTTCTCTTAGCCTGGGTGAGACCCCCCTGAGGGGGTTTTTGTCCAAGGAGCACGCTCTGCATATTGTGCATGCAGTCTGTTTTAAAAGCTCCACTGTTTAAAAAACTTTTTATCTTTTTCAGGCTTAGGCAACACTTTGAGAGGCTTTGGGGGCAAAGTGGGAAACTCTTGGGCCCTGGAAGGCGCAAACGGAGGCGGCCGCTATCGCCCCAAATCAGAAAGTGGTGGATACATTTTTTTAAAAGTTTGCGCAGAGGGGGAGGTAGCTCGCCAGGGCGTCTGGCC
>NW_011494823.1:2120512-2121315 GCF_000754665.1 Bison bison bison | reverse complement strand
CTTTAGTTCTTTTTCTATCTTTAGATCTTTTTCTATTTTCTTTCCTTTTTTCTTTTTCACTTTTTTTGTTTTTTCTTTTTATTTTTCTCTCTTTTTTTGCTTGGGTGAGGCCCCCCCAGAGGGGGTTTTCTGCAAGGAGCAGGCTCTGTATATTGTGTATTTTTTAAAAGCTCCTTTCTTTAAAAATAAAACTTTTTAATCTTTTTCAACCTTAGGCAATGCTCTGGGAGGCTTTGGATGTAAACTGGGGAATTTTTAGGCCCTGGGAGGTGCAAGCGGAGGTGGGGTAGTCGCCTTAAATCAGAAATTGTTGGATAAATTTTTAAAGGTTTGTGTAGAGGGAGAGGGGGCTCACCAGGGCGCCCGGCCGCAGCGTCCTGTAAGCCCTCTCACTCCTCGGGAGGTAGAGCACAGTGTCCCTCCTCTTCCTTGTCAATGGCAGAAAATAATGATCTGCGCAGAAGGTGGAGACCCACTACCCATCCACCGCTATAGCCTCTCCCATAGGTCACCCCACAGCCTCATGATGAGGATCCAGAACATTTTTAATCATATTTATAGGATAAGTGTTTAGTTGTTTTTTTTTCACCTTCACCCAAGTATCTAAATTAACAGTAGCTTCTTTAACAGTTTCAAGATTACTTGTATAAAGAGTTGCCATTCTTAGTTTCAGTGTTATCCATGTCAGAAAATTAAGTATAGTAAAAGATTTTGCTTTAAGCTATCAAAAGATCAGGCTTTTCTTTGGCCTTTTAACTTCAGAAACCATTTTTTCTAACTCTAACTCTTTAACACTTTCAACA
>NW_011494823.1:2085394-2119450 GCF_000754665.1 Bison bison bison | reverse complement strand
AAGCATCTTGTGCCTCTCACGGTTGGGAGGCTGTGAGCAATCACATGTGGCCGGAGGAGCCTGTCAGGCAGGCTAGAGAACCTTCAGAGGAGTTTGTAGGTTAAAACACTCTTGTCACACCCAAGAGTTTTTATTGACTGGAGCTCTAGGTTAACTCCTTCTCCGAAAGAGGTGGTGGGGGACAGCCCCCCGTAAAGTCAGAGGTGTAGGTGAGAGCACAAAGTAGTAAAGTAGGCAGGCTCTGGTTATGGGGGTAGATGCTCGAGGAGTTCCAGGGGGACTCCTGAGGCTCGATCCCGCCTTTGCGTATGTCGAGCCTCCTTCCTCATGACCTTTGTCACGGGCAGAGTACCTCACTCTGGCCCCCAACAATTAGGAGTTTGTTGAGTCCAGGCAGATAACCACTGAAGCAAAAATAAATTCATGATCCATTCCCTCTCACTCCCTCTCCTGCTTTAAGGAAAGACTTTGTGTATGCTGGGGGATCTTTGAGGAGGAGAAGGATTACCTTTTTATAGCTCTGTTGAATATAAACATCTAAGTCACCATCCTACTTCACCCCATGGGGACAGGGAGCCCTGGGTGCAGAATGGTCGAAAGTGCCGAGAAACTGGCAGAAATCCACAGTGATGTGCAGTGGGCGGGGAGGGCAAAAAACCAAACCAGGGACTGCACTTTTTCACTTTCAGGGTCTTCAGTTCATTTCAGCTCAGTCGTGTCCGACTCTGTGACCCCATGAACCACAGCACGCCAGGCCTCCCTGTTCATCACCAACTGGAGTCCACCCAAACCCATTTCCATTGAGTCAGTGATGCCATCCAACCATCTCATCCTCTGTCGTCCCCTTCTCCTCTCTTTTCACAGCATCAGGGTGTTTTCCAATGAGGCAGCTCTTCGCATCAGGTGGCCAAAGTATTGGAGTTTCAGCTTCAACATCAGTCCTTCCAATGAACACCCAGGACTGATTTCTTTAGGATGGACTGGTTGGATCTCCTTGCAGTCCAAGGGACTCTCAAGAGTCTTCTCCAACACCACAGTTCAAAAGCACCAATTCTTCTGTGCTCAGCTTTCTTTATCAGGGTCTTAAGCGGTCCAGTCTCCTAATCTTGATGAGTTTCTTTGGTCCCTTTATTCTTGCTTCAGGTGGTTTCCTGGCTGTTCCACCTTTAATTAATAATAGTTCTGCTGTTTGGAACTCAGGCCATGGAGGCTGGAGTCTTATTTATAAGAAATGGGGGTCAAAAAGACTTTCATGCCTAGAAGCCGTATAGGGGCCTGCTCAGCATCAGAAGTACTCAGAGGACCAGGCATAGAGGTGTACTCAGGGCTAACACTGATTTCAGCAATGTAGTAAGGACACACACAGGATCATAAGACTGCAGGCTGAGTCTGAAAAAATCCTTGCATAGGCTTTCTTATGCCCACTCCCTCTCATGAAGGATCACACTAAGCACACTTTACCCAGCATCACAAAAGCAGCATGCGAGCCTAGTCTCTGTCTAGAGAACCTACCCATTAGAAACTTGGAACCCACAGTTTTTATTGGGGTCAGATTACCTGGGCACTCTGCCTGGCATGTTTGAAAATTCCAGACTCTCAGAAAGTAAGCAGGTATTCAGCATAAACCATACTGCGTTCAAACAGTTTGTGCATGGTCTACATTAATTAGACTCTTACTAAAGGAAGAGCTGTCCTTTCTTCCCTGTTTATTCAATTGTGCACATCTACAAGGACCCGTGGGCTTTTAACTTGTTCAGCGGTTGTAATCTACTATCAGTTACTGAAAATATATGTACACGCACACACACACACACATGTATATAACACATATAAATTTTTATTTTCCTAAGGGTCGGTTGCCCAATGCTCTGGACCGCTGGACATTTTAGTGGCGTCCCCTTTGAGATCCGGAACTTTCTCGCTCGACTCTCAAGTTGTCTAGGGAAGTTTTAGGGTGATGCCTATCAACAGACCGGCAACCAATAGGGGAGGGCGTGGGGAAAACGGACTGAAGACGGAGGTGGGCGGAGTGGAAGGGTGAGGGTCGCAGCCAGGGAGCTGTGTGGCAGTTGGAGACTGAACTTGGGCGTGAGTTGGAGCGGGTGGGGTCGGGTGCTAAGAGAGGGAGGGGCAAGTTCCAAGCCACCGCTGGGCCGGAACTGGGGGCCTGAAAGAGGAGGAATGAACCAGATTGGACCGCTAAGGGACTGGGCAGGGGAAGGAGGGGGCGGGGCCTCGGCTGCACCGCCCCCCCCGAGGGGGCGGGGCTGACTCCAGGCCGCAGCCAACTGCGGGTCCCAACCGCCGGCGGGTTGCGTCTTCTGAGCTTCCTGGACTTCCTTTCCTACCGGCTGTTCTCGGCTTCCCCAATCTGTCAGCCCCGCCGCCAGCCTCTCGATGTCTCTGTCGCCGTGTTTCTTCACTTTTCGTGGTTTGTGTCCGCGTCCGCAGTTTCTCTCCTGCCCTCGTCTCCCGGGCTTGATCATTCTCCAGGGCTTCAGTGTCGGAGACGTGAGTGCTTGACCCAGCGCCCAGATCAGCCCGAGAGAGATGGAGGAGCCGGGGTTCCCTGCAGGTGAGTGTGGCTGGAAGACTGGCTGCTGCTGCTGCTGCTAAGTCGCTTCAGTCGTGTCCGACTCTGTGCGACCCCATAGACGGCAGCCCACCAGGCCCCGCCGTCTCTGGGATTCTCCAGGCAAGAACACTGGAGTGGGTTGCCATTTCCTCCTCCAATGCATGAAAGTGAAAAGGGCCTCCCAAAACGTGAGGCGAAGTGACTGTGCTGACAGGTTCGGCAGCACTCTTTGGATTTAGGAAATCCAGTCTATTGGGTCAGAGACACCCCAGTGGGCTAATCTCTCAGACACAACCAGAAGGTATTCTTGGCTAGCTCTGTTTTTGTTTTCCTTCGACTGAAGCCTAACTTGTTTTGCGATGGAAGGGAACTGAGACTGGGAAAACTCTTCTTACTGGAGAGGGTCTACAGGCTTCATAGAGCCCAGAACTAAAACTTACATGAGTCCTGGGCCTTGGTCCAGGTTTTGTTACTGACTCATTGAGTGGCCTTAGAGGAGTTTATTCCCCTCTGTGGATCTGAGAATCCTATTGTGTACCATGAGAGGAGTTTGGACCATAGGATCTTCAAAGACCTAACATATGATGAGTGCTCCTTAAGTATTAGTTGTTAGGCGTGAATAAAATGGGGAAGTCTCCCTTGGGGCTCACTGGAGGCTGCTTGCTGCACTAGATTAATTGGAGTCTGTGGAATTATGTTATTCTTCAGGCTTGAGAAATAGGTGGCATTATCTCCCTTGCAGGAAGAAACTGAGGCTCAGTGGTAAACTGAATTTGCTAGTAAGTGTCAAAGCCGAGTCAGTCTTAAAGTCCATGTTACACTATACTTCTCAATAAGAGAGCAGGGAAATCTTGATTGAAAGGTGATTATGTGGAGCAGTAGTTAATAATGTTGAGTTTTCTGCTGAAATGAACAACTCCAGTCAGTTCAGTCGTTCAGTCGTGTCCCACTCTTTGCGACCCCATGGACTGCAGGCAAGGCTTTCCTGTCCATCACCAACCCCCGGAGTTTGGTCAAACTCATGTCCATCAAGTCGGTGGCGCCATCCAACCATGTCATCCTGTGTCGTCCCCTTCTCCTCCCGCTTTCAATCTTTTCCAGCATCAGGGTCTTTTCCAATGAGTCAGTTCTTCGCATCAGGTGGCCAAAGTATTGGAATTTCCGCTTCAGCATTAGTCCTTCCAATGAATATTCAGGACTGATTTCCTTTAGGATTGACTGGTTAGATCTCCTTGCAGTCCAAGGGACTCTCAAGAGTCTTCTCCAACACACAGTTCAAAGCACAGTTGAAAAGCAAGAGAACTGTATCTGATTTTTCTCTGTCCCTAGCTCCTGGCACATGGTTTGTGTGAAATAGTTTGGGTATTGATGCCACAGCCACCACATGTGTTACCATTGCCATCAACATGATCAGCATAGTTAGTAAGCAGTGATAGGGACTCTAATTGTTACAGTGATAGCAAAACCATAAATTGTGAAGACTTCTGAATTTATACTTTTACTTACATAGTGCCTTAAAGTTTATGAAGCACTTTTGAGTGGTTCTTCAGTCATCTTAGGTAAGTATTATTTCATCCACATTTTATAAGCAAGGAATCCAAGACCTGGGTTAAGTGACTAGTGCAAGGTCACATAGTAAGAACTTGTGCTTCTCCTTACGAGTTCTATCCACTCCCTGTCCCTATCCACTCCCTGTCCCTTTCGTTTTTTCCTGGTCCTCCCTGCCCATTCCTATGCTTGTTCTGTGCTTTATTCTTGTCACCCAGACACATTCTGTTTTGATGTTGACCAGTAGTCTTGTGTTGGCTGATGATTAATAGTGTTGATATTATCTCAGGCTGATGATTAATAGTGTTGATATTAACTCATATCCTTACAAGAATTTAAAATATGACCTCTCCCAGAGGGGCAGAGGGGTTTAAATACTTTAAAGAAGGGTAGTTGTAATTGTGGTGGTTGTCTTCATCCTCCTCCTCCACAGGTTTTGAGGAGTAACACTAGAATATGTAGTGATTGACAGTCCAAAAATAACAGCTGTCATATATTGAGCTCATTACTGTGTCATGGGCCCTGTAACAGCCATTTACACTTTTTACCTCAATTCTTTCAGCCATTCTACTGAATTTTATAAACTAGGGTCCAGCAGTTAAATTACATGCCCAAGTTCATGTAGTCCTGGCTTGGCCCAAACCTTATTTTCTAAACCATTACATAGCCTGTCTGTCTGGCAGGAGAGCCTGAATTAAGAGAGAGGTGTGCTCAAGTATGGTGTGAGGAAGACAGTTGAGAACCCAGAATTGGAGTGAGGGGAAGTTTTTCTTCTGGACTTAGGAGGCCACCTCCCCATCCTTTTGGATAGTGAGCTGTGATTCTTCTCACTTGAGGTTAGAAACCAGTGAAATGAATTATTCACATGCTGAGTGAATTCACATGCTAAATAAATCACTCATATGCTGTGAAAGACAAACTTGTCTTGACTGACACTAGGAACCTGTAGCCCAAAGCAGTGCAACTTTCCCCTTCAGTTCATTGTCCAGAAGGCTACCTGAAAGAGTGGTCTGAAATATGTACTTGATCTTGGCATTCATCTGCCAAAACCTGTTGAGTGGCTCCCTACCCATGGGATAAACAGCTTAATAAGGTATCGAAGCCTCCCAGGATTTGCCCTCGCCCGACCCCTTCAGTGCCATCTTCGTTCACAGCTTTTGCGCTTCACTGTAGTCATACTGGATTACTCTGAATCCCCACAGCTCATAGTGTGCTTCTGCGATCTTTAGGCTTTTCATATCCATTCCCTCTCCTCTTCTCCTTTTTACCCTTCAGTTGGTTAACCCACTGTTCAGCCTTTAAGATCCAACTCACCCATTCATTCAAACATTCAACGAACATTTGTCAAGCCTGTGAATTACCAGGCAGGGTTTTAGGTTTAGAGGTATAGCAGTGAATAAAACAGACATGTACATGCCCTTTATGGAACTTCTATTCTGTAGGGCATATTAAATAAGTATAACATATGGGTGATGGTAGGTGGCATGGAGAACAGAGCAGGGAAGGGGGATAGAGAGGGACAAGGGAGTTGTCAGGGAAGGCCTCACTGATTGGACGATGTCTGAATAGAGCTGAAGAAGGTGAGGAAGTAAGGTATCTGAATGCCTCAGGCCCAGAGCATAAGGATATGAAACAGGGGATCACTTGACTTATTAGCTTTTCAAAACTCCACTGCTGCCTTGATCTGGACAGTTGCTTTTTTTCTGTTTTCCTGCATGCTCTTGTGTTGACCTCTTAAAGTAGAAATTACTACATGATATTGTAATTGTCAATGTATATATGTCTGTCCCCTCACCTGGATGTGGGCGGGGATCTCTGATCCCTTTCTGTCTCCTCAGCACCTACCTGATGGCCTGAATTCCAGTGGGCACTCAGAAATATTTATTAAATAAATGAAGAAGGCCTTGTGGGTCTCATTCTTACAGCCTGATTATTTTTACAAATGATTTGGAAGACAAGGCTTGGACAACAAATGGTGAGAGGAAAAGTAATTCTAAGCTTGATTCTATCTGTCTGGCTTCCCTTTGTGGGCCTCTGAGAAGTTGAATACCTGAGAAATGTACTTAGAGATTTCCATTTTAAGCATTATAGCAAGCCAGCTAACCTGTAAAGTAAATGATGGATAAGTATAACAAAGCCTTTTATAGTTGAATTTCCAAGAAAGTAAGAGAAATCCCCAGGGGCCTAAAAACCAAGAGTAAACTGAAAACTGGAGAAGTTAGCCCCTTTTCGTGACCCAGCTGCCCTAGATGTTTGCTGGTCTCGCTTACCTCAAAGCTTGGGCTTTAATATACCTGCTATTGCAGTGAATGAAACCATAGGCCCACCTGTGTTAGACTCTGGTTGGAACTGAGATCCCTGCATGAAGCCAGATACCTTGAAAATCTATATCCTCTGATTGAGTGGAGTAGGAAAAAGAAATCTTACTACTGACAGAGATGACAAAGAAGATTGCTTCTTATTCTAGGCTCCAAGAGAAGGGAAAAGTTTGCCCGGAGAATTCTGAACCAGAGGCATTCTCTCGTATGGATTTGGGTTTATATTTATATTGCCTGAATTGCCTAAAAACTCCAAGCCAGGAAATTGACTATTAGGAACCATCCGGGCTGGTAATACCTCTGAATGCTTGGCAGAAGCACATACAGAATCTCTCTGGAGAGACACTTGACACAGGCTACACAGGATTCCCACAGAGCCTGGAATATAGATTTGTTATATGAGAATGCATATTGCTTGCTTTGTGCTATTGAGATCATGATGTTACTTTTGTATATAAAAAATAAATGTTTGGGTACATCTTTGCCTCCCAGTGACCTCCAGAAGTGAAATGATAGAGCAGAACTTGTGTCCCAGCGAGCCTTTGGATGTGGACACACACTGAGCTCCCTCCTATCCTTGCAGAGGTCATGGAAGAAGTGACATCATGCTCCTTCAGCAGCCCTCTGTTCCAGCAGGAGGACAAGAGAGGGGTCACCTACCGGATCCCAGCCCTGATCTACGTGCCCCCTGCCCACACCTTCCTGGCCTTTGCAGAGAAGCGCTCCTCGAGCAAGGATGAGGATGCTCTCCACCTGGTGCTGAGGCGAGGATTAAGGACTGGGCAATCAGTACAGGTGACTCCTTATCCCAGATCTGAGCCTGGGTCTCATTTTCTGCATTGCTCACAGCATGTCACAGTCTGTGCCCTTTTCATCAGTGCAGGAAAAGCCTTGTGTCTGAGCTGAGGAGGGGGGAAAAAAGCAGTAAAAGCAATGCTTTCCCTTATTGAATACTTACTGTTTGCCAGAGGCACATTGAAATTCACAGCCACTCTGTGACATAGGAACTGTTGTCAGTCACATTTTACAGATGAGGATACTGAGGCTCAGAGTGATTGCTATTTGCTCAGGGTCAAACAGCTGTAAAAAAGCAGTAAAAACAAGCTTCAAACCCAGTCTCTGAATAGAGGCCTCCATGATTTGTGTATTCAGTTCAACCAACATGTGGTGTGCTTTTCATTCACATTCTCTTTTATTCTCATAAGTCACTGAAAGCAGTAAGCATTGTTAGTCCAGTTTTGCTGATGAGGCATCCTGGTGCTCCAACAGGTAGGTAGCTTGTTCAGGACCACAGCTAGCAAAAGACACGGGGGAGGAAAACAACATCTGTATTCTCCCCCCTCTTCCCTTTGCTTGTCTTCCTCCATGCTTTATGTGCTGCTGCTGCTGCTGCTAAGTCGCTTCAGTCGTGTCTGACTGTGCGACCCCATAGACAGCAGCCCACCAGGCTCCTCCGTCCCTGGGATTCTACAGGCACGAACACTGGAGTGGGTTGCCATTTCCTTCTCCAATGCATGAAAGTGAAAAGTGAAAGTGAAGTTGCTCAGCCGTGTCTGACTCTTAGCGACCCCATGGACTGTAGCCCGCCAGGCTCCTCCATCCGTGGGATTTTCCAGGCAAGAGTACTGGAGTGGGGTGCCATTGCCTTCTCTGTGCTTTATGTGAGGTACATATTATTATCCCCATTTTATAAGAAGGAAAGTGACTTGCCTTAGGCACATACTTAATAAATGGAGAACTGGGGTTAGTGCCCTTGTCCGTAGGTAGCACATTTTTACTGTGTTTTTAATGGGGGAGAGAATAGTTACTGCCCTTGGGGCTGTGAACTACAGGGTTAGTTTAGAACCCAATTTTGTTATTGTTGACTTTTATCTCAGAGATGGCTGAAGTGAGGATCAAGTGAGACAGTGAATTTGAAAAATACACACATAATCATACATACATACATTTTTTATGAGTTATTTTAATCTGCTTAACCTGCACTGCTTTTTCTGCTCTCAGAAGTCTCACCTTTAAAACTTCATGTCGTTAGGGATGCTTTGCTTTGCTGTTATAGTGCAAATGCTGTTCTGCTGAAGGTGGACCTTACAAGCAAGCCCTGGCTGCTTTTAACGCCTTACTCACATTTCCCCTTGGGGAAGTTTTTTACTTGAGGGACTTTCCATCCCCTGCTCTTATACCTTATCATGTGTCTTTCTTATGGCCTCCCAGGGTTGAACCTCTGCTTATATCACTGGTGCCTTTCAGCCCAACTTGAAGTTCTAGCTCTTTTGTTTCCTCCAGGACAGGCAGTACCTGTGGTTTCTGTTGCTCTGCTTTTTGCCACGGACAGTTGGGCAGTTAAGTTTTTTTTATCAGACCATACCTGTTACATAACCTCACTATCCAGTAGTCACATCCAGTCACAAACATGTCCACTGTAACTCATTCTCTCTTCACTTTATTTTATTCACATTCATTCTCTCATTTACTTAATTGTAGAATCTTAAAATGGGAAGAATTATCAGCCCAGCTTCTTTCCCAATATAGAAATCTTCTGTATTCCATTGGTTGCTACTAATAGCTTAGTGGTTAAGAGCATGGCTTTGGAGTCAGGCAAGACCTATCATTTATTGACTGTGATCGTGAATACTTGACTCTTCTGTTTCATTGTCTGTGAAATATAATTAATAATACCAGTTCCATAGTAGGAACTCAACATTAGTCATCTTCTATTAAGGATCTACTTACACAACTCCTCAAATTAGAAACTTAATCATGTGGCAACTGTTAACTTATTTTTTGAAATGAGATCCTCTGTACTTGTCTGTAATTGCCTGTTGTTGTTATGCCTTATGGGGAAGTCCATCTGTACATTATAAAGTCCCTTTTGTGGAGAAGTGCTCTTTGATGTATCTGGAAGCAGTATCCACACCCTCCAGGTCTTCTATCTTTTAGCAGCTCCTTAGGCCACAGTCTTGATTTGATTTTTTGTCCTTTGAAAACTGATTACAGTCCTTGGGACCTGGTGTGGAAGATCAGTGTATTTTTGCAAAGTATGGTACTCATAACTGAACTTATGACCCCAAGGATAGATTGACCAGCTCAGCAGTGAAGTGGCTATCCCATCTGGTATCCTTTTAATGCAGCCTACAGTAAAAAAAGTAGCATTTATTTTTTGATAGCTGCTTAAATGTTAAATAGATGGTCAGCTAAACCCTTCAAAAACTTTTCGGATTTTTTTGTTCTTTTAAAAACATTTTAAATTATGGTAATATGCACCTAATGTAATACTTTCCATCATAATCATTTTTCATTTGGCCATACAGGGTCTTAGTTGTGGCAGCTGGCATCTTTAGCTGCAACATGCGAACTACTAGTTGTGGTACATGGGATCTAGTTCCCTGACCAGGAATCAAACCCAGGACCCCTGCTTTGGGAGCTAGGAGTCTTGGCCACTGGACCACCAGGGAAATCCCTCTGTCATAACCATTTTAAGTATACATTGCGGTGTTGTTAACTGTATTACATTATTTGTCTCTAGAATTTATTCATTAGTGCATAATTGTAACTGTATACTCACTGAACAACAACTAATTTCCCCCCTCCCCAATCCCCTAGAGATTAATACTGTACTTTGTAAGTTTGTTTACTTTAGACGTTTCATGTAAGTGGAATCAAGCAATATTTTGTCTTTCTGTGATTGGCTTATTTCACAGGATAATATCCTCAAGGTTCATCCATGTTGTAGAATATGTCAGGATTTCTTTTTAAAGGCTGAATAATAATGTATTGTATGTTAATTTATTATTTCATTTATCCAGTTTGTTTAGCCATTCATCCCTTTTGTCCACTTATCGGCTAGTGGACACTTGAGTTGCTCCCACCTTTTGGTTATTGTGAATAATGCTGCTATGGAATAAGGAGGTGCATGTAAATGTCTCTTCAAGACTGTTTTTTCTATTAGTTTTTGTACAGACCTAGAAGTTGAATTGCTGAGTTATGTGGTTGTTGTTGTTCAGTCACTCAGTCGTGTACAACTCTTTGTGACCCATGGACTGCTGCATGCCAGGCTTCCCTGTCCTTCACTATCTCCTAGAGTTTGCTCAAACTCATGTCCATTGAGTTGATGATGCCATCCATTCATCTCATCCTCTGTCACCCCCTTCTCCTCCAGCCTTCAGTCTTTCTCAGCATCAGGGTCTTTTCCAGTGAGTTGGCTGTTCGCATCAGGTGGGCAAAGTATTGGAGCTTCAGCATCAGTCCTTCCAATGAATATTTAGGATTGATTTCCTTTAGGATTGACTGGTTTGATCTCCTTGCTACCCAAGGGACTCTCAAGTGTTTTATCCAGCACCACAGTTCAAAAGCATCAATTCCTCAGTGCTCAGCCTTCTTTATGGTCCAACTGTGACATCCATATATGACTATTGGAAAAACCATAGCTTTGACTAAACAGACAATCCTTATCCATCAGAGGGCAGACAGAATGAAAACCACAGTCACAGAAAACTAATCAAACTGATCACATGGACCACAGCCTTGTCTAACTCAATGAAACTATGAGCCATGCCATGTAGGGCTACCCAAGATGGATGGGTCATGGTGGAGAGTTCTGACAAAACGTGGTCCACTGGAGAAGGAAATGGCAAACCACTTCAGTATTCTTGCCTTGAGAACCCTATGAACAATATGAAAAGGCAAAAAGATATGACACTGAAAGACGAACTCCCCAGGTCAGTAGCTGCCCAATATGCTATTGGAGAAGAGTAGAGAAATAACTCCAGAAAGAATGAAGAGGCTGAGCCAAAGCAAAAGCAATGCCCAGTTGTGGACGTGACTGGTGATAGAAATAAAGTCTGATGCTGTAAAGAACAGTATTGCATAGGAACCTGGAATGTTAGGTCCATGAATCAAGGTAAATTGGAAGTGGTCAAACAGGAGGTAGCAAGAATGAATGTCGACATTTTAGGAATCAGTGAACTAAAATGGACTGGAATGGGCAAATTCAGATGACCATTATATCTACCAGTGTGGGCAAGAATCCCTTCGAGGAAATGGAGTAGCCCTCAGAGTCACAAAAGAGTCCAAAATGCATTACTTGGGTGCAGTCTCAAAAATGACAGAATGATCTCTGTTTGTTTCCAAGGCAAACCATTAAGTATCACAATAATCCAAGTCTGTGCCCTCACCACTAATGCCAAAGAAGCTGAAGTTGAATGGTTCTATGAAGACCTATAAGACTTTCTAGAACTAACACCCAAAAAAGATGTCCTTTCCATCATAGGGGACTGGAATGCAAAAGTAAAGATACAATCAAGAGATATCTGGAGTAACAGGCAAGTTTGGCCTTGGAGTACAAGATGAAGCAGGGCAAAGACTAACAGTTTTGCCAAGAGAACACACTGGTCATAACAAACACCCTCTGCCAACAACATAAGAGATGACTCTACACATGGACATCACCAGATGGTCAATATTGAAATCAGATTGATTATATTCTTTGCAGCCAAAGATGGAGAAGCTCTATACAGTCAGCAAAAACAAGAACAGGACTGACTGTGGCATAGATCATGAACTCCTTATTGCCAAATTTAGACTTAAGGAAAGTAGGGAAAGTCACTACATCATTCAGGTATGACCTAAATCAAATCCCTTATGATTATACAGTGGAAGTGACAAATAGATTCAAGGGATTAGATCTGATAAAGTGCCTGAAGAACTATGGATGGAGTTTGTGACATTGTACAGGAGGCAGTGATCACGACCATCCCCAAGAAAAAGAAATGCAAAAAGGCAAATGGTTGTCTGAGGAGGCCTTACAAATAGCTGAGAAAGGAGAAGTGAAAGGCAAAGGAGAAGAGGAAAGATATACCCATCTGAATGCAGAGGTCCAAAGAATAGCAAGGAAAGATAAGAAAGCCTTCCTCAGCGATCAGTGCAAAGAAATAGAGGAAAACAATAGAATGGGAAAGACTAGAGATCTCTTCAAGAAGATTCGAGATACCAAGGGAACATTTCATGCAAAGATGGGCACAGTAAAGGACAGAAATGGTATGGACCTAACAGAAGCAGAAGATGTTAAGAAGAGGTGGCAAGAATACACAGAAGAACTGTACAGAAAAGATCTTCATGACCCAGATAACCACAATGGTGTGATAACTCATCTACAGCCAGACAGCTTGGGATGTGAAGTCAAGTGGGCCTTACGAAGCATCACTACAAAGCTGGTGGAGGTGATGGAATTCCAGCTAAGGTATTTCAGATCCTAAAAGAGGATGCTGTGAGAGTGCTGCACTCAATATGCCAGCAAATTTGGAAAACTCAGCAGTGGCCACAGGACTGGAAATGGTCAGTTTTCATTCCAATCCGAAAGAAAGGCAATGCTAAGGAATGTTCAAACTACCGCAAATTGCACTCATCTCACACACTAGCAAAGTACTGCTCAAAATTCTCCAAGCCAGGCATCAATAGTATGTGAACCATGAACTTCCAGATGTTCAAGCTGGATCTAGAAAAGGCAGAGGAACCAGAGATCAAATTGCCAACATCCGTTGGATCATCAAAAAATCAAGAGAATGCCAGAAAAACATCCACTTCTGCTTTATTGATTACGCCAAAGCCTTTGTGTACATCACAACAAGCTGTGGAAAATTCTTCAAGAGATGGGAATACAGACCACCTTACCTGCCTCCTATGGGTCAGGAAGCAACAGTTAGAACCAGACATGGAAGGACAGACTGGTTTCAGATTGAGAAAGGAGTACGTCACGGCTGTATATTGTCACCCTGCTTATTTAACTTATATGCAGAGTACATCATGCGAAGTGCCAGGCTGGATGAAGCACAAGTTGGAATCAGGATTGCCGGGAGAAATATCAGTTTCAGATACGCAGATGATACCACCCTTATGGCAGAAAGTGAAGAGGAACTAAAGAGCCTCTTGATGAAAATGAGAGAGGAGAGTGAAAAAGCTGGCTTCAAGCTCAGCATTCAAAAAACTAAGATCATGGCATCTGGTCCTCCCATCACTTCATGGCAAATAGATGGGAAACAATGGAAACAGTGACAGACTTTATTTTCTTGGAATCACTACAGATGGTGACTGAAGCATTGAAATTAAGAGGTGTTTGCTCCGTGCATAGAGGAGCTTAGAAGAAAAGCTATGACAAACCAAGACAGCCTATTAAAAAGCAGAGACATTACTTTGCTGACGTATGGTTTTTCTAGTAGTTACTGTATGGATGTGAGAGCTGGACCATAAAGAAGGCTGAGCAGTGAAGAATTGATGCTTTTGAACTGTAGTGTTGGAGAAGACTCTTGAGAGTCTCTTGGACTGCGAGGAGATCAAACTAGTCAATTCTAAAGGAAATCAGTCCTGAATATTCATTGGAAGGACTGATGTTGAAGCTGAAACTCAATACTTTGGCCACCTGATATGAAGATCTGACTCACTGGAAAAGACCCTGATGCTGGAAAAGATGGAAGATAAGAGGAGGGGGCAACAGAGGATGAGATGGTTGGATGGCATCACTGACTCGATAGACGAGTTTGAGCAAGGTCTGTGAGTTGGTAATGGACAGGGAAGCCTGGCATGCTACAGTCCGTGGGATTGCAAAGAGTTGGATACGACTGAGTGACTGAACTGAACTGAACTGAGAAGTACTAATGCTTTTGAACTGAACTGAGAAGTACTAACGCTTTTGAACTGAACTGAGAAGTACTAATGCTTTTGAACTGAACTGAGAAGTACTAATGCTTTTGAACTGAACTGAGAAGTACTCATGCTTTTAATGAGCCTCATGTCTCCCTATGAGTCTTTCACTCCTGCTTTCTCCCTTCCCCTCATCTAGTGGGAACCCCTGAAGTCCCTGATGAAAGCCACGCTACCTGGACACCGGACCATGAACCCCTGTCCTGTGTGGGAGCGGAAGAGTGGCTACGTGTACCTGTTCTTCATCTGTGTGCAAGGCCATGTCACCGAGCATCAACAGATTATGTCAGGCAGGAACGCTGCACGCCTCTGCTTCATATGCAGCCAGGATGCTGGCCATTCATGGAGTGATGTGAGGGACCTGACTGAGGAGGTCATTGGCCCAGAGGTGACACACTGGGCCACTTTTGCTGTGGGGCCAGGTCATGGCATCCAGCTGCAGTCGGGGAGGCTCATCATCCCTGCATATGCCTACTACATCCCGTTCTGGTTCTTTTGCTTTCGGCTGCCATATAGAGCTAGGCCTCATTCCCTGATGATCTATAGCGATGACCTAGGAGCCACATGGCACCATGGCAGGCTTATCAAGCCCATGGTGACAGTGGAATGTGAAGTGGCAGAGGTGATCGGGAAGGCCGGCCACCCTGTGCTGTATTGCAGTGCCCGGACACCAAACAGGCACCGGGCAGAGGCCCTCAGCATTGACCATGGTGAATGCTTTCAGAAACCAGTCCTGAGCCATCAGCTCTGTGAGCCCCCTCATGGCTGTCAAGGCAGTGTGGTGAGTTTCTGTCCCCTGGAGATCCCAGGTGGATGCCAGAACCTTGCTGGCGAAGATGCACCTGCCATTCAGCAGAGTCCTCTGCTGTGCAGCTCAGTGAGACCAGAGCCGGAAGCTGGAACCCTGTCAGAATCATGGCTCTTGTACTCACACCCAACCAATAAGAAACGGAGGGTCGACCTAGGCATCTACCTCAACCAGAGCCCCTTGGAGACTGCCTGCTGGTCCCGCCCCTGGATCTTGCACTGCGGGCCTTGTGGGTACTCTGATTTGGCTGCTCTGGAGAATGAGGGCTTGTTTGGGTGTTTGTTTGAATGTGGGACCAAGCAGGAGTGTGAGCAGATTGCCTTCCGCCTGTTTACAGACCGAGAGATCCTGAGCCACGTGCAAGGGGACTGCTCCACCCCTGGTATGAACTCTGAGCCAAGTAAAAAGTAATTCGCTTAGGACCCAACTTTGCATAGAAGGCTACCGTAGAAGGCAATCACAGCCAGGACAGTGGAGGCCAGGATAACAGAGGTTACTGAAGTCTGCAGAGAAACAAAACACCTAATATTCTGCTCCCTACCTGTTTTCACTTCTCATTCTCCAGAGAACAAAATGAACATCTTGCCATAGCTACTGCATTCAAAAGAGCACTGAACGGTGAGCTGAGAGACTATGATGTCATCTTGGCTCTTCCACTGGCTTGCTTTGGGACCTTGGACATGTCACCTGTACTCTCTGGGCCTCAGGTCTCCATCTGTAAAAGGAGAGGGTCGGGTCTCTGATTTCTCTTCTTCCCATCCCTAGGAAAGGCAGTGTGCCTGCATGCTCCCTGATCAGCAAGTCCTGGCTGTATGTAGGACTCTTATCTCAAAGGCAGGCTCAGCTTTTCAAATGACTTGCCACTCATCCAAGTATAAGGTTACAAGCAGGTGTCATAGCACAAAGGAAGATGTAGGTGGCCTGTTTTGTTTTTAATAACAAAAGCACTTACATCCTTCTGATCATGCACGAAGCTCTACAGACTCACTATTCTAGAGGAATCGGGCCAAGCAGCAGAATTATAGGTCACTTACCTTCTCCAGCTTTACAGCTCTGCTCCACCTTTCCTTCCTTGTCCAGAAAGCATTACCTCTGAAGGAGAAAATGAGATGCTCAATGTCAGTGATCTTCAATAATGGTACTTAATGTTTCTGCTGGCATGACTCCTATGAGAGATGAACTTGAAGTTCATTTATTAGGATAGTTACTGATGAGAAATGAACATGGGTTAGGACTTCAAAGCATCGGACAAAACTTTCTGCTATTGCTGCTCTCAAGGAGTTCACAGTTTAGGGGGCTAGAAGAGGGATAAAATTGAAGAAAATAAATGTAGCTGGGGGATAGTTTATAGATATTGGGCTCTAAGTGGGAGTGATAGTAGCTGCTGATGGTATTATTTTAATTGTATCTCAATTGTGCCTGGAGTCATCTGCCCCAGAACTTGTCCAAGCTGCTGTTTGTTTTTCTCAGAATGTTGTCTTCACTCAGCCTTCTTTAATGGAGACAGTCGTCACCATTCAGAAGGTCTCTGGACTCAAAAACCTCTGAATCAAGCATATTTGTTCAGACCTACTGAAATTTGGACCATCTCTACTATTAGTGAAGTGTAGAGATGCTTCTTTATCTAATAGATTTGGGATAAACTTTGACATTGCTGGTTCTCAGATGATAGCAGATGGTTGCTCTTATTTTAGATCATTTCCTCCATAAGCCTTTTACTGTGACAGATACTCTTATTGTGAGAGATACCCTTTTTGTCCCTATTTTTGGAGGATAATGCCTTAAACAGGCAGCAGGTAAATATATTTGGTGCTGAGTAATGACCCTGGAGAGTAAGTCGTTGTCGTGGAACACAGCCTAGAAAGTTGGGGGATGCAGTTGTACCAGTCAGATGACAAAGAGTCCTATAGGATGAAAGTAGAGATTAACTTCACCTACTTTAGCATATGGGTTAAGCCCAGGGCTTAGAGGGGCTTTTAAAAATCCCCTTAACCTCTCATACATTTGCTGAAGTTAATACACAGTTATGATCATTCACTCACTCATTTATACATTTATCTAAATGTTTCCATAATTGAGTACCTGTGCATAATGTGAGGTACTTTCTAATTGCCAATCCCTGCTTGAAAATTGCTTGTGGCTCCTCATTGCCTACTAAAGGGTGTTTACATTTAGCCTGGCATGTAGGACCTTCAGTTGTTGGTTGAAATAATGAACACTCCTCTCTTCTTCTCTATATGAAGCTGCTGTCAGAGAAGACCTCGGTCGCTTTGGCAAGTGGCAGGGGCTGCGATTTCAGAGTGGGCAGCGTCGGTGGTACAGGGAGGAACTGGGGAGGGGAGGATTGAAAGGGCAGCCCCTCCTGACTGTAGAAACTCCTTGTTCAGCAAAGCTTTCCTGAGCACCATACCCCAAATTGACAGGAGTAGAGAAGATGGCTAGGTTCTAAAACCAGAGTTAAAGGATGGAGAAAATGAGAATACAAGGTTCTTTGGGACCATCCAAGAAGGGAGTCAAGGAACGGAGCTCAGCCACATGCCAGGGTGGACCCCAGATGCCCAGTCCTCTTGGGAAGTCTCATCCATCTTTAAAGTACCCTCCCCTTTCTCCTTCCCCTTGGCTTCAGGTTTGCATCTCCTCGGTGACTAGCAATGAAATTCTTCAATAGGTGAAGGGGGTCTGAGCATATTTCAGCAATATCAGGAAAAGAGGGTTGGGCACAGGGGTAATCCACAATGAGGATTAGAGAACAGAACAGAGGGGTGATGGCAGTTGTGAAGGAAAAGCACAGCAGGGAGGAGTACTGACACCTTTAGGAAGGGGGAGAAAGGGGTACACACAGGAAGCCCAGGCTGGAGAGATGGTGTAGGTGGTGGCTGCTGTGAAGAAGAAATGACAACAGGCCAGAGCTGTTCCACAACATGTGTGGGAGGGAAAGAAGCCTGCACAGGTGGAGCTGCAGACAAGTTTTAACCCAACCCTGTAACTTGAAGCTTGTCTCTGTGCCAGGTGACCATCCAAAACAGCTGTAGTGTCAGTTACCCAAGGTCTTGAGGGCCCTGGGACCTATACCATGATACTGTCTCCTAACTGAACCGATTTCAGCCACAGTTGGGTTGGGAGAATGGGAAAGATAGAGCAGGTGAAGGCAGCTGTGAAGAAAAGAGAAAAGCAGACTAGGTGCCATGAAGAGAGGACTGGCTAGGCTGTGATCTTTGGTCTGAGAGGCTCTCCCCCATCCTTGGCCCCTCGGGATTGACCCATCGAGCACAGATGACCCACCACCGGAACTGCAGGAAGGCGCAGTAGGCCCCTCTGTCTGCTGGTGTACACCCAGACTAGCCTCCCACTTGCTCGGCCTGCTGGTCCTGCTCACGCTCCCTGCCTCCTGCTTTATTCAGTCTAGGCTCCTAACCTTTACCTTCTGTGTGTGTGTGTTAGTGCTCAGTCACATTCGACTCTTTGTGACCCCAGAGACTATAACCTACAAGGCTCCTCTGTCTGTGGAATTCTCCAGGCAGGAATACTGGAATGGGTTGCCATTCCCTTCTCCAGGGGATCTTTCCAACCCAGGGATCTAACCCAGGTCTCTTGCCTTACAAGCAGATTGTTGACTGTCTCAGCTACAAGGGAAGCCCTAACCTTTACCTTGGGCCCTTGTTATTTGGACCTGTTTCTCCTGGTCACCAGTCTCCCCTCATATATCCACAGGTTGTCATGCAGCCACATCCACAGATAAACAGCCTTACCCCCTCCCTGTTGGGTAGCCCGAGGGACGCATGGAAGTTGGCCCACAGCTGCACAGCCCCCCGCCCAAGGCAGTAGGATCCATTCCTTCCATGTTGGCCAACTGAGGCTGTTCAGTCTTCTCTAAGAAGCTGTGAGTTTTCCCCACTGTATCATCCAGCAGCTATCATGTCATCCTTCCTGCGCTGCCGGAGCACACGGCATGGGCCTCTCTTTGGTCCTTGGCACAGGCTGCCCATAGGCCTCCGCCAGGCTGTGAATGCCTTGAGGACCAAGTTTGTCTGCTTCCTTTCTGCATCCTTTTTACCTTGAATCATGACTTATTTTTGTGATATATTGCTAGCATATTCTGAATTCCCTGATGGTAAGGACTGTGTCTGATTCCTCGCTTTGTCCTCTGCACCCAGCACAGGGCCTGGCACAGAATAGGCAGCAGTAAAGTTGTGCTGAATGAACAAAGGAGTCAAAGACTCTTGGACTTCTGGAGCCAATTGAGAGGCCAGGGCACATTTCCCCACAGGAGGAGCATGTTGTGTCCCTCTGTGGCTGATGTGCTCAGCCTGCTGAACACGTACCCTAAATGAATCTCTGTTGGGGCTACACCCAGGCCAGTCACAGCCCTTCCTTGGAATGAGCTGCTCTCTGGCTTGAGCATGTTCCTACCTGGATGTCACAGCATCCCAGCCCAAGTCTAAAGCCAAGCCTTGACTTGGGGTTCGTATTTCACTGGCATTTCCCCTTTGTCCCTAATTGGATTTTCTCTAACTGCCACTCCTCCAGGGAGATGCTGGGGCTCAGTGTTTTCCAGTGTGCCTTGCTCTGTGTTACCACATGCCAGGAATGCTCTCTCTACTGTTTAAGAACTGCTGTGACTCTTTGAAACAAGGAAGACGAATAAAGAGCTTAATTCTGAGGGCTACTGTTTTTGACTTTTGTTGTATTAAGGTGATTATCATCCTAATACATCTATCTAGTTTGTAGCCAACTTCTCTCAAAAACTGGGTTTTGAGGCACTTTCTTGCATTCTGTAAGAACTTTTACTTTCAGAAATCCTTACTAATAATAATCCTTTGCACTTTAACACATTGTCCTTTGAATATAGTTACCTACTGAGGAAAGCAGGGCAGAGATTAATATAACTGTTTGGTTGTGTATTACATGCCAGCTATTAAGTGTAGAAACTGGGGTGTACCAAATCAGCCCTGTCTGACACCAGCCCCATTGCTGTAATTACACATCTTTTTCTATTTTGAAAGTAACCTTGAGGTTATTCTCAAATTGCTGCTGGAGAGGCCACAAATATTTAGTGAAGTGGGGTGACAGCTTTAACTTATGATTTTTACTTGACTGTTCCATTGAAATGGTCATTGCACTGGCTGAATTTCACCAGATATTTCTGTATGTCAATCTGCTTTCTTAAATTGGTGGTTGGAAAACTTTTAAATGGGCCTTTCATCATATAGTCATATAAAGATGAAAGAATAAATGAAGTTCAGAGAACTTCTAATTTACTTCTTAAAATTGAATTACAAAAATTGTTTATATAATCATTTGAAAAATCTGGTGATCTGTTTTATTTTTGTGTGTTCTGTTAGATTGCTTAATGTCTGAAGGACCTCTGGGCTTGAGAGGAATGTGCACTACTGTATAAACTTTAGTGCTCAATTTATTAAACTCTTATTCAGTAAAACATTGAAAACCTCTTGAATATTTAAACAATGGCAAATTTGATTAAACTGGCTTAAACATAAATGCCAGTTACAAATTTAGTATAGCTGATCCTTTTTGGATATTTCAAATAGTAGATAAAGCATAAATCCAAACAGTATAAAACATATCCTTACACCAAAACAGCACAAGAGAGCTGATGCCATGGTTTTAATTTTGTTCCATATTGTTACTACGCCTTTTGGGAATTCTAACTTTCAAACCTCTCTAGATTTTAGTAACTATAAGATTTTTTTCTCCCTACCTGCCTAGGGATTTAGTAATAAATAGCAGATCCAAAGGAAAACAAATACCATTTCGGATAAGCTCTTTCTACTGGAAGCACTGAACTGGGAGGTTGGAGGCTTGGAAATAGACAGCCACCTTCCCCTTCTTGGCCAGTGGACAGTGTGGCAGAAGACTAAAAGAATCGGAGCCAGACAGCAATAGTCCTGATGATATCCACTAGGGTCCTTCCTGTTACAGGAACCTATAACCCCCAAAAGTTGTTTGATTTTTATTTTATTTTTTAAGCTAGTTAGGGTTAGATGTATACAGCTTGCAACCTAAAGACTGCCTACCCATACTCACAGAAAATTTGATTAATTAGTACCACAATCTGTTAGTCACTCCCTGGAGCAGAACTATAAGCCATGAGAAATTAACTTTCAATATAGTCTGCCAAAGTTTGATCAACAGTATTACTGAAAGGGTACCTTACTCAGACTTTGGAATAAGTGGAGAAAAGACTGGACTAGGAGGAGTCTGGAGTTCAGGGTCTTTGAGTTGACACTGACTTGATGGGTGTTTTGGTGTCGGCCACAGGCCCTCTCTGGGACACTTTTATTCAGCTACAACAGGAACATCCTCCCAGCCCTGCCACTCACTTGAGAGTTGTGCGAATCTGATGAGGTAGTGAATCCTCAGAAGGGTTTGGGAAATGGTGCCATTTCCTGTAAATAAAAGAAAATCCTTTTTCCATTGTTCTTCATTGGCAACACTGGACAGTAGAATGCTGAAAATGAGGGTGATGGATGGAAGGGAGGGGAGGAAGTCAGGGCCCACTGAGGAGGGACTCTAAGGCTGGATGGCCAACTTGCTTCATCACCATCACATCCTTCGCAAACCACAGGCCTCGTGATTTTGCCCAACCTTCTGACTGCCCTAGACTTTTGCTCCCTTACTTAAGAATGTCCCAGTCTGTATAGAGAAGAGGGAAATCTCAACCTCAAGTAGGAAGGGACTTGGTCTGAGTCATTGCTGGTCTCTGTGCCCACCCTAGGATAAGGCATAGCACAGTAGAGGAAAGATGTGAGGGGAGTAACATAAAGTACCTACTATGTGTTTTTAGTTACACATACAATTTTCATTTAATTCAACAATTACATGATACAGTCCAGTGTCTCACGCCTGTAAGTGATAAAGTCAGACCTGATTCTAAGCCTATATTGCTGTCATATGGCAAATAAGAGGCAGAACAGTGGATGATGCTAACCTTGTAGGTTAATGTGAGGCAGAGATGGTGCCTCTTAAGTCCCTGGAACATGGTAAGCATTAAGCAGCTAGTGAGAGCCTGGTGGTGGTGATCCCTGTAGTAACAAGATGTCTAGAGTGGCCTCTCAAACCAAAGGTCTATTTCAACCAGGAGAAGTGCATTTGTTTCTCTCCTTGGGAGCCTGGGTCTAGCTGGAAATTACTTTCCAGTACACTCAACTTTCAGAGCAGCTGCCTTCCAAGACCCAGAGTCATCCTAAACATAGATTTTGTTGTCATCAACTAGGAATAGAATCAGAAATGAGAGCATATGTTCCCTTGATGACTAAACATAGAACTTGATAGCAGGTGAAGCTGACTTAGTGCCAAGTGAGGTCAGGGGCCTATGGGCAGGTCTCTGATTGAGCCACAAGTTGGAGATAGCAATACTGCCTCTGCCTTTCCCTGCTGTGGGCCAGTCCCTGGGGCTGTACAGTGCCAGGTGTGAGCTCATTGCACAATGTGGTTGGACCTCCATACATGGTCTCTCATCCTCACAACAACCAGGGAGGCAAGACATTGTCTCCTACCCACAGGCAGGGAAACGGAGCCTTGTAAACATTGAATAACCTGGGCAGTTAGCTTAAGTATAATTTCTTAACCTGAGTAGCACTGCGTTATAGTACTTAGCTCTTTATCTATTACTTATCTATCTCATACTCACACTCTCACCAGCTCCATGGGTGAGGGGAACTGAGACTGTCAGTGTCACTGCACGATTGCACTCATCTCACACGCTAGCAAAGTAATGCTCAAAATTCTCCAAGCCAGGCTTCAACAGTACGTGAACCATGAACTTCCATATGTTCAAGCTGGATTTAGAAAAGGCAGAGGAACCAGAGATCAGATTGCCAACATCTGTTGGATCATAGAAAAAGCAAGAGAGTTCCAGAAAACATCTGCTTTATTGATTACACCAAAGCCTTTGACTGCGTGGACCACAACAAACTGTGGAAAGTTCAAGAGATGGGAATACCAGGCCACCTGACCTGCCTCCTGAGAAATCTGTATGCAGGTTCCAAATTGGGAAAGGAGTATGTCAAGGCTATATATTGTCACCCTGCTTATTTAACTTATATGCAGAGTATATCATGCAAAATGCCAGTCTGGGTGAAGCACAAACTGGAATCAAGATTGCCAGGAGATGTATCAATAACCTCAGATATGCAGATGACACCACCCTTATGGCAGAAAGCAAAGAACTGAAGAGCCTCTTGATGAAAGTGAAAGAGAAGAGTGAAAAAGTTGGCATAAAACTCAACATTCAGAAAACTAAGATCATGGCATCTGGTCCCATCACTTTATGGCAAATAGATGGGGAAACAATGGAAACAGTGAGAGACTTTATTTTTGGGGGGCTCCAAAATCACTGCAGATGGTGACTGCAGCCATGAAATTAAAAGACGCTTAGTCCTTGGAAGGAAAGTTATGACCAACCTAGATAGCATATTGAAAAGCAGAGACATTACTTTGCCAACAAAGGTCCATCTAGTCAAAGCTATGGTTTTTCCAGTAGTCATGTATGGATTTGAGATTTGGACTATAAAGAAAATTGAGTGTTGAAGAATTGGTGTTTTTGAACTGTGGTGTTGGAGAAGACTCTTGAGATTTCCTTGGACTGCAAGGAGATCCAACCAGTCAATCCTAAAGGAAATCAGTCCTGAATATTCATTGGAAGGACTGATGCTGAAGCTGAAACTCCAATACTTTGGCCACTTGATGCAAAGATCTGATTCATTGGAAAAGATCCTGATGCTAGGAAAGATTGAACGCAGGAGGAGAAGGGGAGGACAGAGGATGAGATGGTTGGATGGCATCACCAACTCAATGGACATGAGTTTGAACAAGCTCTGGGTGTTGGTGATAGGGAAGCCTGGTGTGCTGCAGTCCATGGGGTCGCAAAGAGTTGGACACAAGTGAGTGACTTCACTGGACTGAACTGAACTGAGTGCTACTGTTCATGTAATACCCATCAGTCAGACAGCAATCCAACTCTATTGGTCTGAACTGTCATGTTCTGCCCTTGCTGGTCCCACTGATTTTGGCCATAAGGCAAAGATCCTCCTTAGTGTTTCCTGTTACCACTCTCTGTAACTCCCTTTCCTCAGGGGCCTCAGATCCAGATTTCTTTGGGGTCAAGACAGAAAATGGTCAGGAAGCAGCAGCACCCATCTGCTACTCTATGTGCCTGGCTTAAAAGCTCACATTCCTATTACTGAAGCTGAATGGTGGTTCTAGGCCATTGACTTCATGTAAAGGCCGAGTCCTATGGACAGATATGAACTTTGAGTAGAAGGTACCATGCTCATTTGTTCCTTATATGATTCTATCCCCAGCATAGTAGGTACTCAATAAATACTCATTGAATGAGTGAATTAATGACCATTCCAGTTTCAATTACTTAGAGAAATAGAGATTCTCCAAAATTGGGAACTCAAAGAGGGAGCTTAGGCAGGATAAGACACTCTTGCCTTTCCTGACCTCATGCCTTTGGTTGAGATTTCATGGCATCCAAGTGATCCAGAGGATGATCCCTGGTAGCTCAAATTAAAGTGAACCCTGGATTCAGGGAGGTGCCATTAAGTGGCTCTCGGGCTATAGCTGAGGAACACCTTCTTTGCCATTCCAGCAAGCCAGGTTCATGCCATGTTCTGTGCTGTTATTTCCCTACAGCCTGATCTAACAGTGCATCCTCACCTTCACTGGGTTGTTGACACTGAAGAATTGTTGGTTTAAGACATTTGACCTGAAGCCTTGAAAGTGGAAAGCCAGTCTTCCAAAGGCCAGCAGAGTGGTGGCAGCAGGAATCAGTGAGAAGACTTAAAAGGGAAGCTGAATCTTGGGTTTCAATTGCTTTCCATCCCTTATGTGAAGATTCTCTTATGCAGAAGAGTAATACTTTCTTACAACTCTGTGGAGAAATTAACTGACAACACGGCGTCAGTCAGGCTCTCTTGCCCCACTCTCTCACGGCCTCATACCTTATGTTCTGTAAACAACGATATTGCTGACCTTGGTAGCACTGGGCCTGCACACCCACTTGGCCATGGACCACTCTTGTCTGTCTTAGTATATCAGTAGTTTTTGAAGACTCCCTGCAGCTGCTGCTGCTGCCTGGAGAGAATAAAGATATCTTCACCCAGCAAGTAGGGGAGCCTGAGGCTCCAATGGAAGGAGGAAGCCAGTGGCCACCACAGAGCATGTGGTACCTGGTGGCCATGGTCCTCTCAGCATGGGTCCCGATGGAAGACTGGGAGGCGGTGAATGGGTCACCAGATAATATTGAAAAGACATTTAGGCGGTGAGCTCTCCCTTGCCAGGTAAACCAGCATATGTGTACTGCTGCTAACATTGTGAGGTGGATTTTATTGACTGCTTTGAAGGCGAACATGGAGAATGCTCTTCCTGATGCTGTGTGAGTGCACAAAGAGTATTGAAAAAGCCTTACAAGTGGCAAGCTCTCGCTTGCAGGATAAAGCAGCATGCATGGCCACTGACACCATGGGGTGGATTTTGTTGACTGCCTTGAAGGTGAACATGGAGAATGCTTTCTGTGACGCTGCGCGAGTGCACAGAGCATTGTAAAGGCGTTACAAGCGAAAAGTTTTGCTTGCTGGATAAAGCAGTGCACAGTACCGCTGACACTATGGAGTGGATTTTATTGGCTGTGTTTGGCACTCTGTGATGCTGCACGAGTGTGCAAACTGCAGAGATATGCAGAGGAACTAGAGCAACAGGTACTGATGCTAGAACAAGAGCTGCATGACCCTGGGGACTATGATGTCTCAGACTATGAGATTACAGAATGTCAGGCAACTCATGCAGGGTGTACCTCATCTAACACACAGTCTGATGAAATGGATCAATGCTGCCATCTACACAGTGTGGATGAAAGCGGGAGAGTTCCTGGATATCGTGAGTAAATAGCATACTTATGCCTAGTTAACCCAAGCGGTGAGAGAATGGGGCATGAGACAGGCAATGTTTAGCCTAAATGCCCAGAGCCCAGATGATGAGCATTTTGCCAGCTGTATGTGAGACGCTGGTTTAACCAATGCTTCGCCCACCTCTTTTGGGTCCCTGCCTGCTATACTTACACCCTATGTGGGGTGACCCATCTGGCTAGCTTGAGAAACACAAAGGGGCGGTGGCAGGCTAACGGGGTTAGGATTGTGAAAACCCCGAAGGGCAGCCGAGCTGGCAAAGGCCCCACCTGGGTGACACAGGTGCAAATGTGGGCTGATTCACTAGCAGCAGGACTTGACAGAAATAGAATTGATAAGCAACCTAATGGTGTACTCCTAGAGCTGTGGAAGCAATTGAGACTGGAGCAGCAGTTTACTAAATGTGAAAAGCGCCCACAGCATGAGGTACGGGCGGTTCAGATAGAGGACTTTATGCCAACTGGAGATGTCTCTGCTGATGCCCTGTTCTGTTCTGAATAGGGCTCAAGCCAAGGTACCCACCCATAGAGCCCAAGTGGGGACCAAAGACCCCATGTGGAACTTGCAATTCACTGGTCACTGACCAGTGTACAAAGAGTAATGGTTGACATTGGTGCTGAATGCAGCCTGGTACATGGCAAACCAGAATAGTTTAATGGACACAGTGCATATATTGAGGGCTATGGTGGCCAAAACATTGAAGTAAAGGCTGTGTCCTTGCCGTTGGAAATTGGGTGACTTCCTGTGCAAGTGTACACTGTGTACATGTCCCCAGTTCCAGAATATATTTTGGGGATAGATGTCTTGAAAGGTCTTGTGTTGCGAATATCTGTGGGAGAATTCCATCTCCAAGTGCGTGTTGTGAAGGCAGTCATGAGGGGATATGCAAAGCATCCCCCATAGGTGTTGCTGAAACCCTGGAGGGCAGTGGCTGTGAGACAGTAATGTCTATCAGGTGGCCACAAAGAAATAGGTGCCACCGTTGCTGAGCTGGCAAAAGTGGACGTTATACGTCCTGCACAGAGCCCATTCAACTCCCTGTGTGGCTTGTAGGGAAGCCTGATGGCTCTTGGTGGATGACTGTGGACTACAGGGAACTGAATAAAGTGGTACCGCCTATGCATACCACTGTGCCATCGATCCACGACTTGATGGACCAGTTAACTACAGCACTGGGCACTTATCACTGTGTGGTGGACTTAGCTAATGCTTTTTTCTCCAATAGCTATAGCTGCTGAGTGTCAAGACCAGTTTGCATTTACTTGGGAAGGGTGTCAGTGGACGTTCCAGGTCCTTCCCCAAGGACATCTGCATAGCCCAACAATCTCATGGGCTGGTTGCAAGAGATTTAGAAGCATGGAAATGCCCTGCATCAGTGAAACTGTTTCATTATATTGATGATGTGCTAATAATCTCTGATTCTTTTGTAGATGTAAAAAGCTGTGTCCTATTATATAGACAGTATACTATAAAGGCTGTGTCCTGTGATGTAGACAGTGTACTGTAAAGGTTGTATCCTCAGATTTTAAAAAGTGTAACCTAATGAGGTGACGGCTTGGCTACACTGATGCCTACATCATGCAGGGACAAAAACCACGTGAGCAATTGCCAAAGGGTAGGATCTTCCTATTTCTTGGAGAGAAATAGCAGGTGCCTGCCATGATTGTCCCATATGTGCCCGGGAAGCTCTTCACCCCCACAGGCTGGCAGCCACGATTGGACAGGTGGTGAGGGGGAAAGTTCCTTTGACTCAATGGTAAGTGGACTTTGTGGGGCCTTTGCCATTATCAGAGAATGCCAGCTTCACTTTAACAGCTGCAGATACAGCTACAGGTTTTCTGTTTGTCTGGCCATGCAAAGCTGCTGTACAGGCACCAACACGGTACACCAACATCAGGCGCGTGACTGCCTGATAGCCATGTATGGCCATCCTCTGATTATAGAGAGCGGCCAGGGCATCCATTTCACCAGAAGGGAAGTCCGGGACTGGGTACAGAGACTGGGAATTCAATGGGCATTTCATGTCCCGTATCACCCACAGGCAAAGGTCCATCTAGTCAAAGCTATGGTTTTCCCAGTAGTCCTGTACGGATGTGAGAGTTGGGCTATAAAGAAAGCTAAGGACTGAAGAATTCATGTTTTTGAGCTGCTGTGTTGGAGAAGACTCTTGAGAGTTCCTTGCACTGAAAGGAGATCAAACCAGTCAATCCTAAGGGAAATCAGTCCTGAATATTCATTGGAAGGACTGATGCTGAAGCTAAAGCTGCAATACTTTGGCCACCTGATATGAAGAACTGACTCAATGGAAAAGAACTGATGCTGGGAAAGATTGAAAGCAGGAAGAGAAAGGGATGACAGAGGATGAAATGGTTGGATAGCATCACCAACTTGATGGACATGAGTTTGAGCAAGCTCCAGGAGTTGGTGATGGACAGGGAAACCTGGCGTGCTGCAGTCCATGGGGTCGCAAAGAGTCAGACACGACTGAGTGATTGAACTGAACTGACTGACTGATGATCACCCAGAGGCAGCGGGTATGACTGAATGATATAACGGTTTGTTAAAACAAGGCTTACAGCCCTCTATTGATCCCAACTCCTAGAAGGAGTGGGCCTGACGCCTATGGGGGACATTTACGGGTTCTCAATGAAAAATCACGCAAGGGTGGAGTCGCCCCTGTGGAGGCTCTTCTGCATCGTGCTGCTGCGCCGATACAACTGGAGGTGGCAACAACAGATATTCTTCTAAAGCCTGGCTATGGAACCCATGGTAATATCCTGTTGTCAGTCCCAACGGAGATTGCACAAGGACAGACGGTGGACTGGACTTGGCTATGGAAGATAAAGGCACCCCACATGCAGTGGGTAATTCTCCTAGCCCCATGGGGGCAGGGGCTGCAACAGGACTTTCAGGTTGTACCCTGGGTGACAAGCACATAGTCCCCTCGTGTGCATGTCACCTGGCCAGGACCACAGGGAGCTGCTTCAGTGTTGAAAGGTGCATTTGTACACTCCCTGTGGTCCTTCATGAGTTCCCGTTCTGCTCTGTGTGGAACCACAGGATGTGAGAAGTCCATGACATGCATGCCTTACTGGAGACTAGCTGCAGGAGTGGTGGGCCAGCCTGTCCAGTACCTGGCACTGGGTTTTGCTCTGTACTGGGTGTGTAGCCTGCGCTCTAGTGGTTTGTTGTTGTAGCCTCCACTGTTGTGGAATGTGGATGCAAGCGGCAGCGATGTGTGCCAGAAAAAAGCCGCAGAGGGCCGAGCCTTTGTGAACAGTGGGACAGAAGACCCTGAGGGGGGTGGATTGTGGGGAAATTAACTGACAACACGGCGTCAGTCAGGCTCTCTTGCCCCACCCTCTCACGGCCTCATACCTTTTGTCTGTAAACAACGATATTGCTGACCTTGGTAGCACTGGGCCTGCACACCCACTTGGCCATGGACCACTCTTGTCTGTCTGAGTATATCGGTAGTTTTTGAAGACTCCCTGCAGCTTCTGCTGCTGCCCAGAGAGAATAAAGATGTCTGTAGTCCCCACAGCTCCTCGAGTCTTTTTCCAGCTTTCCTGGTTGCGCCTTACCTACCCTGGGTTCAGTGAACAGTGTGAGCGGCAAGACAAACTCTCAGGAGGGTACGATAGGGCTTGGAGTAGGGTTCCATATTTGCTTCCCAGGCCAGTGAGTAGCGCAGTGCTTCAGGAGTTGGAGATGGAGGGCAGAAGCCTCATCAGACCTCTCTGAGCCAGATGGGGCCTGACAAAGGGTCTGCAGCTGCAGACATACTTACAATACCTGCTGGGAAGCTGAGGCTGGTCCTGTCAGCTAGGGGCAGATGGGTTTTAGGGTCAGGAGCCCAGGTAAATGCTGTCTCTGGGCAGCCTTGCTGCTTTTGGTGTATCATACCAAAGTGCCTCTCTGAGAAGCAAATGGGGCCTGCAATCCGGTCCGTGGACCTGTCAGGCTGCCACTGCTCAGAAGGTGCAACTGTTTCTAATTAGTACAGGTGGTCCTGGGAAATCCTGGGTTTGGGTGTCTGAGACTGGCCTGAGCATGGCTGCCTGAGAGCTCTGGGCTGGGGAATCCATGCCTGGCTCCTCTGGTGGATGTTGGGGCCAAGAGCTGGCTCTCCTCCTTGCCATGCCTGAGAAGGGTTGACCTGGGCCTGGGATACACTTGCCTTGCATCTGAATATGGGGCACTCAATTCCTATTCTGTCTCCTGGGGCTGACCCTTGCTCTGAGTCTGGTTAGGACAAGATCCTGGTATATCAAACCTTTACTGAGTGGCCTGCCCAAGAGGTACATTAGCGCAGTTTAGTTTGATGCTCACCATGGCCTTGCAAGGCTGGCATCATTATGCCACATTTTAGATGAGAACAAGTGAGAGTCAAAGGGTAGCAGTGACTTGCCCAAGGTCATACAGTTAAAGTCAAGCCTGGATCTACTCCTGGGACTCCCAGACCAGAATTTTGACTGTTGCTCCATGGCATTGCCAACACCGACCAGCAGGTGGCAATCTCCCCCAACTCCCCACTGAGCACAGACAACCTGGAATCTTAAACAGCACTGCCTGGTGGTGGTGACCCAGCAGCAGTCTTGGCCAGTCTCAAACCTGTCCTGGGGCATCACTCTTTAACTCTGTTTCCCCAAGGAAAAACAGATGCCCTGAGAAGGGCGGTGGCTTTCCAGAGGAGGGAGTTTTGGGTGTACATGAGCAAAAGATCTGCTTCACTCCTGTTTGAGACTGGTGGGCCTACACAACTGTCATCAGTTGAGAGATGATGGGCATGGTTTTCTTGGAACAGCGTTCTTTCCCCTCTGCCCCCTCTGTTGCTAAGACAACATATAAACATCATTCATAGATGATGGTTGAGTTTTCCTTTGACTCTGTCAGAGGCCCCACGCGTGACCTCTTCTATGGATGGTGTCACCCTTATGTGATCTGAGGTCATCTGAACAGTCCATGGATCCCCCTCCCCTGTTGTAACCTGTGTGTTCTTTGTGTGGAGCCTGGGAATTGTGGTCTCCTTACATGCCTGTCTGTGGCCAAGAAGAACTGGGAGGGAGTCCTTTGAGTCCTTCCTGGAATTCAGCTCTGTGTTCCTTTCATCACTGCCAGCTAGGATGGATGCCCTCAGTCTTCTAATCTTGGCCCCACTGACTGTGGATAGGAGAGGGGAAGGAAGGCTGCGTGCTTAGGGGGATGATGGTTAGAAGGGGATGGGGAGGAGGAGGGGCAGCCACCAATGAGAAATGAAAGCTGACAGGAAAGATGGGGGTGGGGTGGGGAGCAGCTCTCTGCGTCAGAAAGGCAAATGACCTGAGTCCCAATGTCCTATGCACAGTAATGGCCATGAAAATAGCTGCAGATTTGCCTGCATTTGTGTGACCAAGATTTATTGTGCCAGCAACTCCGGTAATTGGATGATGAAAGCACTGCAGCTGGGACTGTTGGCTGGAGATTAATTATTAGGGAGGAGGGGGAGTGGCCTGGATGATGCCTGGCTGTGGAGCCTGTAGCCCACTGAAAGAACAGGCGGGGAGGACCTCAGAAATCCAGTGGCCCCCTCCCCACTCAACTGAGACCCAGAGCCATAGCCGTTCCAGAGCAGAGCAAGGGGAGAGCTCTTTTCTGGGTGAAGCTGATTTCTGGGAAAACAGACAGCTATGCAGGAGGTGCCTGGACCTGGACTCAGGAGGCCAGAGAGCAAATCCCAGCTTGGTCTCTTGCTGGTTATGTAGTCTTGAGAAGGACTTCGTATCTCTGAGCCTGAGTTTCTCTAGCTGTAAAAGGGGGACAATGGTGTTGACTTTGCTAGGAAATTGTGAAGCTCTAAGGAGATTCCTGGGCCCTATATAGACTTGGCACCCACTCTGGGGGAACTTATTCTCATCCCACTGCTCAGATCTGGCCCTTATCCCCCCACCTGTATCCTGCAAGCCCTAAAGTTTGATGCCCAGTCACTGCAGGTGGTCTCTGCATGAATACCAAGGTCCCCGGTGGGATGGGGGGGCCTCAAGAGTTGAGGGAGCCTAAGAAGAGGCCCTGAGGGGAAGGCAGACTGGGGAGCCAATCAGTCCTGAGTGCAACCGTCCCTCTCAGCCAGGAAGGCCTCTTGCTGGCATCGGACTCTGCTCAGCAGGACTCTGGACTTTAAGGAGCAACAGGGTCTGAGGATAAGAGCTAGGGATGAAGAGAATGGGTCCCGGCTTCCTAGGGGCTAATAAAGGAGGAGGAATGGGCTCTGGAGAAGGAAGTTGCCTGGATCCTAATTCCAGCTCTGCCACCTAGCCAACCAATAATGGACTTTCAAAAGTCATTTCCCACCTCAACTTTAGTCTTCCCATCTGGAAAATGGGGATATATTGATACTTTATTTGGATTTCTTTAGCTGCAAAGAACAGAAAAATGCTTGAACTTATTCAGAAAAAGGGGAGTTGGAGAAGAAGGAAGCCCTGGGGCCTGGAATCAGACCCAGACCTTGAGAGGGACAGAGCTACTAGGGGACCGTGCCTCTCCCACCTCCCTTCCCATGGGTCTCTGCTGCTATCTGCTACCTCCACTACTCCTAAGGCTAAGTCCACGCCTCTCCTCTCTGCCCACAGCTTCTCCTTCATCAGAGACCCTGCTCTCCCATGACCTTTGTTTCCACATGACCTCTCAAGGCTACAAGTAAACTCCATGTTCCCTCCCACTGGGCTCCATTGCTATCTTTACTTAGCACTGGATTCTCCCTACCCTTCGCAATTCATGTGCATGACAGAGGGGATCTGACTGTCCCTGCTCATCTGTCCTGTCCAACCTTGCCAATGACTGCAGAACTGTTCATGGTCTGCACGTGATCTGAGGTCATGTGGCCCTCCTAGATCTGCAGGAGGGATGGGTGCCTGGGCCGACAGGCTTCCAATGGATGAGGACTGGGGGTCTGATGCACTCAGGTGTGTAAAGTATTGCACCTTGCACCTGGTGTACTGAAAGTGCTCAGAAGTTTGACTGAATGACACTCAGAAATCCTCCTGTCACACCACAGACCTTTCTCCTGGCCCCTTCCTTTTGCTTTCACTTTCCTGTAGACCTCTAGCCTCAGACCCCCTGGCCCCTGAAGCTCTTCTTGGCCTCTCTTTCTCTCCTGGTCAGGCTGGACCTGAGATGGGGTGATTGTTTGATCCAGACCCTCTGCAGCACCCAGCACTCATCATCCTGCACCCCAGCAAACCTCGCGCATAAAGCTCCAACCCCAACTCTGATCTCCCTCTCAGCAGACCTCCTGTCCAGGTCTATGCCCTGGGAAGGTGGAAGGTGATCAATATAAGTTGTTACCATTCTCTGAACACCTCCAAGTGCCTGGCCCTGTGCTTATGAATTCATGACAATCCCTCTTGAGATGGAGCCCTATCCAGCTGAAAACACCAAGGTTTGGCTGGTATGATGAGGTACACCCAGTCTGTCTAACTCCAAATCCTTAGCCCAAGAGCAGAGCTGCTGCTGTGAGCTCTATCATCTTTGCTTCCTTCCAAGCGGAGTTTCCACAGGCCACACCCATCTCTCCCCACTTCTGTCTTACAAGATGAGTTAGCTAATAGCTATTTGTGTTGAACACTAACAGCTATCTTTTATGAAGTTCTTAATATGCACCAGGCATTGTTCTAAGCACTTGGCATGTCGCAACTCATTTGATCTTCATAGTAACTTTATCAGACAGGAATTGTTAGTATCCCCATTTTAGAAACAAGGAACTGACACTTCTGCCTTCAGTTAAATAACTTGAAAAAAGTCAAGCCATCCTGATGATGCATGCTTCAAAACCAGACCATCTCCCTGTAGACTCCGAGTTTAACCACTGTGCTGTATAACCACAGAGCTGTCCGTCCTCTGGTTCAAGATCCTGGAGCCCATTTTCTGTCCACTTCCTCTAAGAACTGATTCCATAAATCACTCCTCCCCTGACTCCTTAGCACTCAATGTGTTTGTGACTTTCCTGTCTCAAAAATATCCTCCATTCCATGTTACTCTGTAGCTACTCCTATTTCTTTCTTCATTACAGTGGCACAACCCATTTTCTTGAAAGAGTTTCTCCACTTGCTGTCTGTCTATACTTCCTCATCCCTCTTTACACTAGCTTCCACCTCTCCCACTCCATCAAACTGCCCTAAGCATATGGAGATTTTACCCCTACCTTTC
>NW_011494823.1:2082136-2085294 GCF_000754665.1 Bison bison bison | reverse complement strand
AGAAAAAAAAAAAAAACTATCCCCATCAACAGCCTGAAAAACCCTATCAGTCAAACATGAAATCAGCTACATAAATGGCAAAACATGTTACAGTTGTAATAGTTCTCCAACAAATGTTTCATCAAAATTAGAAGAGCAAAGGCAAATGCTGAGTACTTTGGTACAACCCAGTTGATGATGACCCTTGAGTCAAAATCTTTTCTATCCAGCTGGAGTTTTGCTTTTCTGTCCACATGCACTATAACATTATACCCAGTCAACATGTCACTCAAGTGTAAAGCAACAGCCCAAATGTCTTTAACGGCAACAACTAACACTTGTACGATTCTAGTTTCCTTGCTACACATAGTTCTCTTCTTTACTCATTTAACATTCAGCTATGGTGGGCTATGGCTTCTTCCTTGATAACTACAATTTTATTAGAAAGTGGGATCAAGAGTCTCCTTTTCTTCTTGGTGGGTTCTCATTTATCATACTTCTCTAACAGTTTTCATGCATTTCTCAACCTTTCTCTCTCGCTCCTTCAATCTTCTTTTTTCTTCTGTTCACATATCTCCCTTCCTAACAATGCTCCTTTCCTCATCGGACTCAGGATTTCTGGGGGAGGTTGGTTAGGATGCACTAGTGTACCAGGGGTCACGAAATGCTCTCAGGGCTAAGGGTAGGGTGTGCACAGGCCCCTCCTATCATTTGGTAACACTGTGCCCATGAGGACTACTTTGCAAGGTTCAAAATATCTGCTCTCTGCGGCTCCCTAAACCCAGTTTTAGTTTTCACCTGACTAACTAGCTGGCAACATCAGGAGTCACTTACTCTTTGCCTTCCTGAAGTAATTCTTTTGCTCCTGGGCTGACCTCATATTGCACCACTTTGATTCCCTATATGTCCTCCTGCTGTTCATCCTCTAGGGGTTGGAATTCTCCAAAGTTCCTGTCTCAATCTTCCATTTGCTATACAATTCTCTATAATGACCTAGCCTACTCGAACAACTGACCATCTGTTTGTTGACAATTCCCAAATCTCTGTTCCCTGGGTAGAACTTGACTCCACATCCAGATATCCAACTGACCTCTAATCCAACCACCAAACCCCATCCCTTATGGCAGAAAAGGAAGCAGAACTAAAGAGCTTCTTGATGAAAGTGAAAGAGGAAAGTGAAAAAGTTAGCTTAAAGCTCAACATTCAGAAAATTAACATCATGGCATCCGGTCCCATCACTTCATGGCAAAAAGACAGGGAAACAGTGGCTGACTTAATATTTTGGGGCTCCAAAATCACTGCAGATGGTGACTGCAGCCATGAAATTAAAAGACGCTTACTCCTTGGAAGAAAGGTTATGACCAACCTAGACAGCGTATTAAAAAGCAGAGACATTACTTGACCAACAAAGGTCCATCTAGTGAAGGCTGTGGTTTTTCCAGTAGTCATGTATGGATGTGAGAGTTGGACTATAAAGAAAGCTGAGCAGCAAAGAACTGATGCTTTTGAACTGTGGTGTTGGAGAAGACTGTTGAGAGTCCCTTGCACTGAAAGGAGATCAAACCCGTCAGTCCTAAAGGAAATCAGTCCTGAATATTCATTGGAAGGACTGATGCTGAAGCTGAAACTCTAGTACTTTGGCCACCTGATGTGAAGAACTGACCCACTGGAAAAGACCCTGATGCTGGGAAAGATTGAAGGCAGGAGGAGAAGAGGATGACAGAGGATGAGATGGTTGAATGGCATCACTGACTCAATGGACATGAGTTTGGGTAAACTCCAGAGGTTGGTGATAGACAGGGAGGCCTGCTGTGCTGCGATCCATGGGGTCACAAAGAGTCGGACACGACTGAGCGACTGAACTGAACTGAACTGAAACCCCATCCACTGTGCCCAAACCAGCTCCTCCCATGCTCCCTCTATCCACCTAGCTTCCTTGGCCAGAAACCTGCACATCTTTCTCAAATCCCTCTGTCCTTAGTTTCCCACATCTAAACAATCAAAAAGTCAAATGGATTCTATGCCCTGTTAGCCTCTCTGGAAGCTGTGCCTTCCTTTTTAGGAAGTAGAACACAGTGGAAAGAGCATGGCCTTTAGGGTTGGGCAGACCTGGGTCAAAATCCTGTCTTTGTTACTTATTGGCTATGTGATTTCAGGCAACTCTCTCTTAATTTACCCAAGGTTTAATTTCCTTATCTACAAAATGGGAATAATAGCCTACTTTGGGGAGTTGTGAGGATTAGAAACAATGATGTAGATACCTAGCGCTGTGCTTGTCCCATGGTAACACTGAATGGCAGTATTCATCATAATGATAATTATTATTTCGGGCTTCTCTGTTATTGCTCTAATCTAGGACATCATCTTCTCTCTCCTGGACTATTGCATCAGTCTCCTCACTGAACTCTCTGCCTTCATTCTCCATCACCACCCCCTGAAATCTGCTTTTCACAGTTGTTGGGGAGATTTTTCTAAAATGCAAATCTGATCTTGCCTACTTAAAACTCTTCTCTCCCCTGTCCCACCTACCTTTTGCTTCACCCACTCTCACGGGTCTCTAAGCATCACTGTGTTCTGCTGGGTTTCATTCAAGCAGGTACCTCTGCCTCTGCCTGAACATCTTTCTCCCCCTCCCCTCACTCTTTTCTGGAAGATCCTCACCTTTCACACCATTGCCAGTGTCTGCCACCCCTCCATGGATGTCTGTTTATTTGGAGTTCAACTACAAGCTCCTTGAGGGTAGGGAGCAGCTCTGATGTTTCTTTGTGGCCCCTGTCTGCCAGCACAGGGCTTGGTGTAGAGAAGGAACAAACAGAATATCTGCAGAGACTTGCCCAAGGTCCCAGAATGGTTCAGCAGCAAGGCCAAGGCTTAAACCTAGGCCCCTTGTCTTCCTACCCAGGGCTCTTTCTTCTAGGCACGTCATTTTGCCTCAGCAGAGAGAATAGCCCAGGGCTGACAGCTTGGGATGGGGGATCTCCCCCTGGGAGGACAGCAGGATATCCAAGGCCACCACACACCCATCTCAGTGCTGCACCCGACTGTGGGGGAAGGATAAAATTATCCACTGCCCACGCCCTCTATCTCCCCATCCGACATGACTGGAGATAAAAAATGAGCGACACAAAATCCAATCTTCCTCGGTGCAGAGGCTGGCGGGAGAGCGGCGGGGGGGGGGC
>NW_011494823.1:2081640-2082036 GCF_000754665.1 Bison bison bison | reverse complement strand
AGTCTCAGTCCCAGGTTTGGGGAATCCATGGTCTGGAACTAATTTCCCTTTAGTTTTTATAGTTTTCACATTTCCTTCTTTAACTCCCTTAGGGTTTATTTGGGCATATGGTATAAGATAAAGCTCTAAAATGATCTTTCCCCCAATTGGACTGGGTACATGTGAATTGTAATCTTAGAGATTCACAAAGGTCATGAACACAGTGGAAGCTCAGAGGAGTCCTGCGGTCAGGAAATTTTTATGTATAATTTTCTATTTCACTATGCTATGCTATGCTAAGTCACTGCAGTCGTGTCCGACTCTGTGCGACCCCATAGATGGCAGCCCACCAGGCTCCCCCGTCCCTGGGATTCTCCAGGCAAGAACACTGGAGTGGGCTGCCATTTCCTTCTCCAA
>NW_011494823.1:2079184-2081540 GCF_000754665.1 Bison bison bison | reverse complement strand
CCCATCTGTCTTGCCCCAGCAGCCCCTCCTCGCCAAGCACGTCTCATATTTATTGCCTCATAATTGAAGGCAGCCTGGAGACGTCCCCACTCCGGCCCCGGCAAGACAGATGGGGGCACCGTGACGGCTGGGGATGGAGTCAGGGCACAGACTTCCTCACAGGTCTGCAGCCATGGAGGCGGCACACAGCAGGGGAAGCAGCTAGTTAGCTGCTGCCCTGGCCCCAGGGGTCTGACCCAGGCCCGAGGTCTTGCTTCTGCCATCCACTTCTGATGATCTTGGGTCAGATTCTTTCTTCTCCAGGCCCAGGGTTTCAGGCTTCTGGGTTTTATTACTACGGTATGCGAGAGGTATTCTGGGATTTGGGAAGATCTGGGCTACTACCTTACTGTGTGGCTTTAGGTGGTTCTCTTTGCCTCTGAGCTATGTGCTTTCTCCTTGTAAAAGACTGAGGGGGTTGAGTTGGACTATAGGCAGCCTTTAAGTATTAGCACTGGAAGACTCCCTGTTGTAGGGAGGCAAAAAAAAAAAACAAAACTGCTGAAATGCTGCCAAATATGAAGAAGCTGCTCTGGCCCCTGATGCTCCACATGCCTGGGCCTGGCTTGGTGTCTGAGGCCCGAGGAGACTGCAGAGTCTAGTTTCACCTCTGTAATTTGTGTCGCTGTGGGAGAGGGGCTGGGGCTGGCTGCCAGGCACCTGGGTTCTGACCGGTGTCCCCACCCTCCTGCTCCTCCTGACCTGGGCCAGTGCTTTGACATCTTCAGGTTTCAGATTCCCCACCTGGAAGATTTCTGTTCATGCTTTGGGTGGCCTTTGGGGCCCCAAGCCCAGAGCCAGTCAGAGCCATTTCATCAGCCCCCCTTCTAAGTGTGCCCCACATCCATCCATCCCCCACTCCATTAGGGCCACTGCTTTCATCCTGATGCCCGTCTTTTCCTCCAAGACCAGTGCAGTGGCTTCTTCACTGGTTTCCCAGCCTCTGCTACCCCCTCCCCACGCTCCAGTCAGAGTGACCATCCTAAAGCATATGTCTGGCCACGTCTGCCCCTCCCTGTGGTGAACCCTCCCTCCGTTCCTGGCTGTGCTCATTTGAGCTCCTCGGCTTGGCACAGAAGACCTGGTGTGAGCGGGCCCTGCCTTGTCCTCCTGTTCCCTAGCGGTCTGCCCTCCCAAGCTGCACGCCTCACTCCCCTTTTCCATGCCTTTACTCAAGCTGCTCTCCAAGGCCTTCCCCCTACCCTCTCATTAACTCTAACACCAGGCCGGGACCTTCCCAAACTGGCCGCCCAGAGACCCTGGGCCCTGAAGGCAGCACTGGGTGGGGTCAGTGTTGTGCCCAGGCCCCTTCTCCAGCCCTTCTAGAAGCTTCTGGAGATCCAAACTGCCTGGGGTGCCTGCTCTGTGGAGCCCCCACAGTCTCAGGTGGGAATGATGCTGCCTGTTCTTTCTCTTGCTGCTGATAACCAGAGAATGTCTGAGCCACGGGGGCCCAGAGGTGATCGCCTATAATCCCTCATTTTACAGTTGGAGAAACCGAAGTCCAGAGGGGACGGTGTCTGCCTAGCAAGTCAGTGCAGAGCCAGGGTTGGGGCTCCTCCTGCACCTGCTGTCCGGGGTGAGGGCATGGGCTGGAGTCAGACTGTGGAAGGGACAAGACACTCCAGAGGCATAGGCAGGAGGGGCAACCAGCTTATCCCACCTCTCAGGGTAAGAGAGCCTAGCAGGATGGACTCGGAGAGGCAGATGCTTCTACTGGTTGAGCTTACACCCTCATGGCTGGTTTGGTTCTGTCAGGGTTTGCAGTTCTCTGAACTTTACCTGACTGAGGTACAGGGTGGGGTAGGATTTGCCCAGTTGCCCCAGAATGTTAGGAATTCAAGGCCCCAGGTCCCCATCCAGGAGCCCGCCCAGCATACCACATTCCACGCTGTGACATGAGGTGATGAGCCGGGGATTTGCACAGAAGTTTTGCAGAGACAGAGAGGAGCGTCTGCTGAGTAGGGCTTGTACTCAGTGAAGAGGGATGGACATAGCCTGCCCTGCAGGAGCACAGAGTCCAGAAAAAGGACCACAGGTAAGTCACTGCTTTGGACAAAAGGCTATTTTATGCAGGCTGAAAGTGATGCCAAATTAGATGGCACTATTAGGGAGCTTTTCCAAGTGTCAGGTTACTAGTTTCCTGGATGTAATTTCATAGGAGGAACATGGTCAAAATGGAAGCGTGTCAATCTAACAGCTGAAGCAGCCTACTCAAGATGCAGAATCAAGGTACGTGCATAGCTTGTCAGTGATATCATAAACCCTGTGTTCATTCTATTCATTATTTAATGACAGAACACTGTGAATTAATTAG
>NW_011494823.1:2070428-2079084 GCF_000754665.1 Bison bison bison | reverse complement strand
ACACTGGAGTGGGCTGCCATTTCCTTCTCCAAAGCATGAAAGTGAAAGTGAAGTCGCTCAGTCGTGTCCGACTCTTAGCGACCCCATGGATTGCAGCCTAACAGGCTCCTCCGTCCATGGCATTTTCCAAGCAGGAGTACTGGAGTGGGGTGCTATTGCCTTTTCCGTTATTTCACTATAGAATCTGTTAAAAAAAACTTCTATGAATGGAATGCAGAGCAACACTTTGGAGTAAAGGAGTTGGCAGAGCAGAACTGAGACAGAGGCCTCCTTGTCTCAGCTTCTACTTGTCTGTGGACCTGGGGTCTGGCCAGGAGGAGTGAGATGCAAGTGACCAGCTCTGCTTCCAGGCCCACAGTCCTAAGAGCTCTGCCAGGAGCCACAAACCATGGGTGTCCCAGGGAGGGTGAGGTGGCCTGTCTGACATTTGGCTAAGATTTACAGAGGACTGTTTGCCCCAGGGCTTGGAAGATGAGCAGAAGTGTGTGATGGAAATGCCTCTGTGAGGGCAAGACTTCGGCAGTGTAGTGGCACAGACCATGCCTCCAGAACCCTGGAACCATGGGACAGCTAGAGCAATTTGAGCAGAGACACCAAAATTAACTGCCCACAGGGAAGCCAGGTGAGAACACAAGTGCCTATGATGTGGGCAAAGATGGGGATGGGTGTCAGCCAGAACAGGTGCAGGGAAGGTACTCAGCAGTCATTTTCCAAGTTCCAGGTCTGCCTTGGTGCAGCGGGTCTCCTGGGGCCTCATTACAACAGTCAGCACAGAGCACACACATGACGCCCTCCCAAGGCCTCTCCTTCCTCGGGGAGTCTGCAGAGTTCCTTTCCTGTCTGGAACAAGTAACAGGGGAGTTGGGGTGGAGTGAGAGGAGGATGTGGGGACCTGGATTTCTAGGAATTAATTAGTGCCCTTCTATGAGATTCGGTTCCCCTCTGGAGGCCAATTAGGGCATCTGGAAGCTTGGGAGGTAGGGAGAAGGGAGGTAGGAGTGTATGTATGCTTGAGGCAGGCCCATCCATCCTGTGTCCTGATATCTGAGGGCAGAGTAGACCTCAGCGGTACCCTGTTCACTTACAAGAAAAGTGCAAGTGTGAAGATCATCACAGAACTGTTTTCATCATCTAAGAATAGAACTTCAGTGTTGTACTATATGAAGTATAGTATTTCCCCCATCTCCATACCATTGTCCTCTACCGAGCACTCGTTAGGGGCCAGGCCCTGGGCTAGCCTAGGTTCATTCATGATCTACCAGCAATGCACAAGGGTTCCAGTTTTCCCAGACCCTTGCCAACACTTGTTTTTGTTTGTTTGTTTTGATAATAGCTTTCTGATGGGTGAACTGGTATTTCTTTAATTTGTATTTCCCTGAGTATGCACACACATGTGCACACACACACAATAATTAGTGACATTGAGCATTGTTTCATGGGCTTTAGGCCAATTGTATATCTTCTTTGGAGAAATGTCTGTCAAGTCTTTTTTAAATTTTCAAAAATTTTTAAATTAAAAAATTTTTTAAATTTAAATTGGATTTAAAATTTTTTTTAATTAGGAAAAATCCATTTTTAAATTGGATTGTTTGAAGTTTTTATTGTTGTTGTTACAGTTGAGCTTTGCAAATATTTTTCTCTTATTTGGGGGGTTGTCTTTTTACTTCTTTGGATAGTACCCTCTGATGAAGAAAAGATTTTCATTTTGATATAGCCCAGTTTTTTCTTCTGTTGCCGTATTCAAACAATCATTGCCAAATCCAGTGTCGTGGAGTTTTCCTTTATGTTTTGTTCTAAGAGTTTTATACTTTTAGCTCTTACGTTTAGGTCTTTGGGATAGGCAGTTTTTAATCTTAATTAATTTAGTGAACAACTATTGAACACTCACTACTTGATGGATCCTGGACCAAGTGCTTGAGGATATAATGAACAACACAACTCTTAAGTCAGGTATGTGATAGACAAAGTGTTGGAGCTTCAGAGAAATGAAGTAAACTGTCCAGAGTCACATGACTAGTAAGTGCCGCAACCATGACCACTTAGGTCCCATGACTTCAATTCTATACTCCTGTGCTGTGTCCCTCCCACACATCCTACAGCTCCTGAATGCCCAGAAACCAAGACCATAATCCACAGTGAGGCACCCGGACTCCCTATTGGGCTAGTCCCCATTTCCAGCCTCATCACTCCCCAGCCACCTAACTTAGGTGCCTCTCCCTTGAGCCAGTGAGTAGGTCTCAGTCCAGTGCCCTGTGTTCTCTGTTTCTCTCTTCTTCTTTGCCTCAAACCTAGTTACAATTAAAAGGCCTAGCTGACAACCCACCGGCTCCAGGAAGATTCTCCTAACCTCTCAGCCCTCACATATCTCTTCCCTTCCATTTTCAAAGAATGCAAAGTCTCACTATTATACGGCTCAAGATTATATTTCTTTGTATCCCATTAAAATCTTTCTAATACCTGAATCAGTATCAGACTTGGAGTCAGAGAAAACTGAACTTGAATCCTCTTTCTGCTACTGTATAAAGTCATATCTCTCTGAAAACTTTTCTCTTTTATAAAATGGGGACAGAGATGCCCGCATGGCTGCTTTGTTGTGAGACTTAGAAACAAGACCTAAATCCCCTGACACAGTGCAGAGCCCAGAGCAAGTGCTCGGTGATACTGACTGAGGGTTCTCTCTCCTGTCCCTCCTTCCTTCGCCCATCCATTCCCCGCTTCCCCCTGTGACCCAAGGGTGAGTCTGCTCTTCTCACCTGGATCATGGATGTGGTGCCCTCCTGTGACTCAGGTTCTCTCACTCTCAGAGCAGTCAGTGCAGCAAGAAAATCCCCCTGTGCTCTTCCCCTCCCCCAGCCCAGGGTTGTTATTCTTCTAGAGAAAGAAATGAGGCCCATAATGGGAAAGTGACTTACTTAAAGTCACCCTTAGTAGCTGCGTCTGCCACTCCTGTATCTGATGTTTTATTTATTTATGTATTTGGGGGATTGTTTATTTCATTAATAACTCTATATAAACTATAAGTATTTGTTTCTTGTTGTCTGTGTTCTCACCTGAATACAGGCTACATGAGGATTAGAATTCTGTCTAGTTCGTCTCTCTGTTTCCTATGCCTAGCTTATAGTGTTTTCTTCATAAATGCTAATTGAACAAACAAAAGTTATCAATTTGATTGAAATAAAAGGTAGTGGGGAGTAGTTAGTTCAGAAAGTCCATTGAAGGCAACCCTTTTTAAGAATATTGAGACCCCTGAATCTATAAGCAACTTTTAACATCCCAGGGGGTCAGATTCAGATGTCTTTAAAGGCATCTTGGTCCAAGTCTCTCATCTTCCAGAGAGAGTACTGAGGCTCAGAGAAGGGTCAGGACTTGGTGAGGACACATTGCAAAGTTGGGACAAAGCTTAACTGGAACCCTCGTCTCCAGCCAAGCCTAGGCGTATTTCCCTCCCCAGTTCCACCCCCGCCCTAACACACACTGGGTTCTGCCCCAGGGGTAGGTTGTTTACCTCAGGAATGTGAGAAGAAAAGCTGAGGGGAGGGCTTTGCTCTCCAAGTGCCTTGTTCTCATTGCTGACTGCTTCCTGAGCTCCCTGTGTTCTGAGCTCCCTCTCTGAGGAGGCCTCTCTGAGGAGGCCTCTGTAGCCCCAAATGCAGGCCGAGCTCTGTGCCACCCTCCCAGCATGGAGAGGGGATAGACAGAAGATAAGGTTCCAGAGCAATAGACTCATACTGTAGAACCCCACCCTCCATCTGTCCAGATAGGGATATTGAGGCCAAGAGGGGGCCCGGGACTTGTTCAAGATCATACAAGCGAGCTCCACGCACTGGCTCAGCTGTCCCGTCTTCTGCAGAGGACTCCCAGGTGAGATGATCCTGGCCCTCTGCCCTGGTTACCCAGCGTGGCCACAGGCTCTGTGGTGAGGGATCCACCACCCACTCACAGTGAGACGCAAGCTGGTCATCCCCTGCTTGGTTCACTTACACAATGGAGAGAATCATCTCTCTCACACAGGCATGTTGTGAAAATCAGATGAAACAACATGTCCAGAAAATTCTTCAGAAAACTCTGTGATGTTGGGAACTTGAGTCTCTTTAACCCCAAATCCTCACCCATCTTAACTGATCTTCAGCATCACCCAGAAATCTTAGTGTCAGCTCACTCTCCCATTCTCTACTCCACTATTTGCTACTTCAAATCTTCACTCTCAATTCAAATCTCTCTCATCCTTCACCCCTACTTCTCCTTGCTCACTTCCCTTCTCCTCCCACTCCCCACATCCTCCTCCACTTTCTTCGAATTCTTCTATTTCTCTTCACGTCCTTCTTTCTCCTTCCTCCTCATCCTCCTCTCCACCTTCTGCTCAAGATTATCCTTTGTATTCTTGGTTCTCTACATTTATATTTAAATTTTAGAATCAGTTTGTTAATTTCCGCACATACATGCACAAAACTCTGCTTGGATTTTTCTTAAAATTTCATTGTACGTATACATCAGTTTGGGAAATTTTGACATTTTTACAACATTAAGCATATCCCTCTATTTATTTAGGTCTTTTAAATTTCTCTCAATAGTGTATTGAACTTCCCATGCAGAGGTCTTAACACATGTAGTGAGTTGGGATGCGATATTGAATTAGCACTAGCTTAATATCTCTAGCATTTGAGATGGTCATTATAAGGACCATGAAGTTAGTCAGTTGTTGCTAAAGTAACGTTGTGTGTGTGTGAGAGTGGGTGGGTGTGTAATCTCACTCTGTCTGTTTCTTCCCATCTTTGGTTTCCTTTTTCATGAAACATCCTTTTTTATGAACTTGATGATGATGAATTCTTTTAGCTTTTGTTTGTCAGGAAACGTCTTTCATTTTTAAAGAATACTTTCACTTTAGGGTATAGAATTTTTGGTTGACAATTATTTTCTATCATCACTTTGAAAATATTATTACATTGTCTTCTATTTCCATTGCTTCTGTTGAAAAATCTATTCTCAGTGTATAAAGGTTGTTTCTTGAAGGGAATTTGTCTTTTTTCTCTGGCTGCCTTAAGAATTTGTATTGGTCTTTGGTGGTGGCTCAGATGGTAAAGAATTTGCCTGCAATGCAGAAGACCAAGAATTGATCCATGGGTCAGGAAGCTCCCCTGGAGAAAGGAATGGTTACCTACTTCAGTATTCTTTCCTGGAGAATTCCTAGACAGAGGAACTTGGTGGGCTACAGTCCATGGGGTTGCAAAGACTCAGACACAACTGAGCAACTGACACTTTAGTTTTCACTTTGGTTTCTAACAACTTTACTATGATAAACTTGTTTATCTCAGTCAGGGTTTGTAGGTTTCAGTCAGTTTAAAAAAATTCTTTGTCATTAGATCTTCATATATTGCTTCTTCCCCATTATTTCCCTCCATTGCCTCTGGGGGTCCCTGCTAGACTTTCTTTCTTCATTCCATAAATCCCTTATACTGTCTTCTGTATTTATCATGCTTTTGTTGCCTCATGCCTAATTCTGCATATTTTATTCCAACATGTTCCAGGTCATTTTTTTTGATTCAGCAGTCTAATTTGCTGTAAAATTCATCCACTGAATTTTAATTTCAGTTATATTTTTCAGTATTTTTCAATTTTAGAATTATTATCTGGTTTTTAATCATAGTTTCCTATTGAAATTCTCCATATCTCCAAGTGGGTTTGGAAAAATGTCTAATATTAAATATTAAATATTTTTTCCTCTTTATTCTTTCCTTCCTAATTCTGGGCAATTTTTTCAAAGTAGTCCTCCAATTTCCTAGTGGTTTCTCAGTTATATCCATTCTTTTGTGAACTTCATAGATTGTTGTTATTTTAGTCCATAAGTCATGTCTGACTTTTGCCACGCCATGGACTGTAGCCTGCCAGGCTCTTTTGCCCATGGGATTTCCCAGGCAAGAATATTGGAGTGGGTTGGCATTTCCTTCCCCAGGGGATCTTCCCAACCCAGGAATTGAACCTATGTCTCCTCTTGGGAGCATGGATTCTTTACCACTGAGCCACCAGGAAAACCCAATTTCATAGATAGTATTCTTTATTTCCACTGTTATACTTTCCCTCTTTACTATTTCTGTATGGGTCTTTTCTATTTCTTTGATTGTGTTATACATTGCTAACCTCTTACTGTGTCATTATACATATATTTAATAAGCTAACTATAATTCCTGGTCTCTCTTCTTCAATATTTCTGATATTGTTGAAATGTGTTACCCAGGATATTGTTTTTCCTTTAAAAGGTTGTGCACTTCATATGCCTTGTTATTTTAGTCTACTAATTCATTTTCCCCTATTGGTGTTGGTTTAGCACTATCAGGAAGGCAAGACCCAAATTCTGTCAGTCCCAACTAGCTTAGGATGTACAGAGCAGCTGAGCCTCCAGAAAACCATGACCAATCCCTCCCTCCCCAACAAGACAGTCCTCAGGAGGTCAAGTAACCCCTTTTCCTCACAGGTAGAAGCAGTATTAAGGTCAGATTGTAATTAGACTATAATTACTTAGTTTTGTGTTTGAGGAGAGGAACAATGACCACACAAATGCCTGAGTCAGTTAGTCACACCTCTGTTTCTCAGTTCCTCACAAGTGCTTCTATACTGCCCTGATTTTGCTGAGGCTACTTGGAACAGACTTCTGAGTTGTTTCTGGTATGGGGAGCAAGCACTTTCTGTCCCAAGACAACAACGGGAAGCAGTCAAAGCAGAACTCCAATAGTTCCCCTTTTGTTTTCTCCTCCTCCAACCTCTCAAGGCTGCCTCCTGCCCCAAACTAAAACTTCTGCCCTCCAATATACCAGTTCTAAAAAGGCCCCATCACATGACAATTTTCTCAGCATCCTGGTGTTTTTCCTCTTTGGTTCCTTGAGGTTGAGATTGTGGGAGGAAGCCAGCAGTTGTACTAGTTCAATAACTGGGACAAAACCTCTTTATTAATTTTCAAAATAAAGCTTCTTTTATTTTTTATTATTATACAAATCCCACTAAAAATAAAAATAATTCCCTGTGCTATATAGTAAATTCTTATTGTTTATCTATTTTTATGTATAATAGTTTGTATCTGTTAATCCCATACTCCTAATTTATTCCTTCCCATATTCAATATCTTATAATAACCTATAGTGGAAAATAATCTGAATATATATATATATATGCGCTACTGCTAAGTCACTTCAGTCGTGTCCGACTCTGTGCGACCCCATGGACGGCAGCCCACCAGGCTCCCCTGTCCCTGGGATTCTCCAGGCAAGAACACTGGAGTGGGGTGCCATTTCCTTCTCCAATGCATGAGAGTGAAAAGTGAAAGTGAAGTTGCTCAGTCGTATCCGACTTAGCGACCCCATGGACTGCAGCCTACCAGGCTCCTCCATCCATGGGATTTTCTAGGCAAGAGTACTGGAGTGGGGTGCCATTGCCTTCTCTGATATATATATATATATATATATACACACATACAAATAAATAGTTAAATTTTAGTTTAATTTGATAGAAGAAAAAGGAACTGAAATGAAACTGAAGAAACCAATGAAGGTCAGATAAATGTATATTATATCAAGAGATATTAGTTTCTAAAAACAACACAATGATTAAAAAACAAAAAGGTTATAAAAAACATTAAGAGATTGGAGTCATTTTTATATTCTCATTTCAATTTTAGAAGATATTAACTTTGAACATTTGTTTGTACTTCCTTTGGATCCTCAGAAATGGTAATAATTAATTTTAGTTTGTCAAGGTTTATAACATTAATTTCTATTTTGCAGTTATAATCCCCAGAGTTCTTGAATCTTAGTTCTGCTTAGTTTAAGTGGATTATTTAGTACTCACTGCTATCATTTTATCATGCTTCTCTATTTCAGAATTCTTTACTTGACTCATCTCTTGGTTGTCTGGATTTCTTTATGAAGTAGGTTTTTAATGAAGAGCTCATAGACACCATACGTCCTGAATTCCTTCATGTCTCAAAATATTTGCAGGTTGCCTTTGGGCTTGAATGACTTCAGAAACATCCTTCCACTCTTTGGGACATTGCATGATGCTGAGGAGAAATACAAGAATTATGTTTTCTCCCTAAGTGCTCAAAATATATTTCCTTTATCCTTAGAGTTTGATAACTTAATCAAGATACGTGTAGGTATCAATCTTCCTTCACCAAGTTTCCTTGAAATATATTGGACAATTTAGTGCTTCAGAATTAGTTCTTTATTTCATTGAACTTCCCTGTCATTTTCCTTGGTATGCTCTTTCTGTCCGAGTCATTGGGTTCTCTACTTCAAGGACACCAAATAGATTAAAATTTTATCTTCCTGGACTTCCCTGGAGGTCCAGTAGTTAAGACACTGTGCTTCTACTTCAGGGGTCACAGATTCAATCCCTGTTTGGGGAAGTAACATCCCACATGCCTTCAGTTCAGTTCAGTTGCTCAGTCGTGTCCGACTCTTTGCGACCCCATGAACCACAGCACGCCAGGCCTCCTTGTCCATCACCAACTCCTGGAGTTCACTCAGACTCACATCCATCGAGTCAGTGATGCCATCCAGCCATCTCATCCTCTGTCATCCCCTTCTCCTCTTGCCCCCAATCCATCCCAGCATCAGAGTCTTTTCCAATGAGTCAACTCTTCCCATGAGGTGGCCAAAGTACTAGA
>NW_011494823.1:2067892-2070328 GCF_000754665.1 Bison bison bison | reverse complement strand
CATTCTGTCCAAAGAAATCCCAGGGCTGATCTCCTTCAGAATGGACTGGTTGGATCTCCTTGCAGTCCAAGGGACTCTCAAGAGTCTTCTCCAACACCACAGTTCAAAAGCATCAATTCTTTGGCGCTCAGCCTTCTTCACAGTCCAACTCTCACATCCATACATGACCACAGGAAAAACCATAGCCTTGACTAGACGGACCTTTGTGGGCAAAGTAATGTCTCTGCTTTTGAATATGCTATCTAGGTTGGTCATAACTTTCCTTCCAAGGAGTAAGCGTCTTTTACTTTCATGGCTGCAGTCACCATCTGTAGTGATTTTGGAGCCCCCCAAAATAAAGTCTGACACTGTTTCCACTGTTTCCCCATCTATTTCCCACAAAGTGATGGGACCGGATGCCATGATCTTCGTTTTCTGAATGTTGAGCTTTAAGCCAACTTTTTCACTCTCCACTTTCACTTTCAATCAAGAGGCTTTTGAGTTCCTCTTCACTTTCTGCCATAAGGGTGGTGTCATCTGCATATCTGAGGTTATTGATATTTCTCCTGGCAATCTTGATTCCAGCTTGTGCTTCTTCCAGCCCAGCATTTCTCATGATGTACTCTGCGTATAAGTTAAATAAGCAGGGTGATAATATACAGCCTTGACATACTCCTTTTCCTATTTGGAACCATTGTGTTGTTCCATGTCCAGTTCTAACTGTTGCTTCCTGACCTGCATACAGATTTCTCAAGAGGCAGGTCAGGTGGTCTGGTATTCCCATCTCTTTCAGAATTTTCCACAGTTTATTGTGATCCACACAGTCAAAGGCTTTGGCATAGTCAACAAAGCTGAAATAGATGTTTTTCTGGAACTCTCTTGCTTTTTCCATGATCCAGCGGCCCCAGGCCAGGGTCAGCGGGCGGGAGGAGCAACCCCATGCCAGAGGCCAGGGGCGGTGGCCAGGAGGACCAACCCCAGGTCCAAGGAGCTGTGGCTGTGCGGGTGCAGGAGGGCCTAGAGGAGCTATTCCACGTTGAAGGTCAGGAAGGGCAGCAGTGAGGAGATACTCCTCGTTTAAGGTAAGGAGCAATGGCTGCACTTTGCTGGAGCAGCCGTGAGGAGATGCACCACATCCAAGGTAAGAGCTACCTATATCCATTAGTAAAATTATTTGCTGATTAAGCCAGCTACAGTTGGTTTCTGCTGTTTTCAAGGCTCTACAGGTACAGCTAGTTCAAGCTGGGCTTCTGTCCCTTGCAACAAAAGTGTTCGAACACACAGCAGAGCCCTCTCCTGCCCTTGCCTCTTCCTCAGGGGACTAAGTCCATCACTGGTGGTATTTTCCTAGCAGTCAAAGCTTATTCATTTCTGGAGAAGGAATGGGTCAGACTGAGTTCTAGCCAGGGAGGGACCACAGGGACCAGGAAAGCTATAGAATGCAGTTTGAAAAGTCAGTGTGATTTCAGGACTCTCCCTTTTCTCCCGACTCAAGCCTCTTGGTTACCCAGGACCTTCCCTCTGACACCATTTTTAGGAGGTGGGGTATAATAAAAAGCACTCTGTTACTTTCTCCCACCCACAAGCACCACAAACATTCTCCCACAGAGAAGAGTAAGAGAGGTGCCTCTCCCTCTTTCCAATTCCTAAATGGAGAGAAAATAATTAATAGGGAAGGAAAAAAAATTTTTTTTATCATATGGCAAGGCATGTGGTTAGGGTTAGGGTTAGGGTTAGCTGGTTTTAGAAAAGGCAGAGGAACCAGAGATCAAATTGTCAACATCCACTGGATCATGGAAAAAGCAAGAGAGTTCCAGAAAAACATCTATTTCAGCTTTGTTGACTATGCCAAAGCCTTTGACTGTGTGGATCACAATAAACTGTGGAAAATTCTGAAAGAGATGGGAATACCAGACCACCTGACCTGCCTCTTGAGAAATCTGTATGCAGGTCAGGAAGCAACAGTTAGAACTGGACATGGAACAACACAATGGTTCCAAATAGGAAAAGGAGTATGTCAAGGCTGTATATTATCACCCTGCTTATTTAACTTATACGCAGAGTACATCATGAGAAATGCTGGGCTGGAAGAAGCACAAGCTGGAATCAAGATTGCCAGGAGAAATATCAATAACCTCAGATATGCAGATGACACCACCCTTATGGCAGAAAGTGAAGAGGAACTCAAAAGCCTCTTGATTGAAAGTGAAAGTGGAGAGTGAAAAAGTTGGCTTAAAGCTCAACATTCAGAAAACGAAGATCATGGCATCCGGTCCCATCACTTTGTGGGAAATAGATGGGGAAACAGTGGAAACAGTGTCAGACTTTATTTTGGGGGGCTCCAAAATCACTACAGATGGTGACTGCAGCCATGAAAGTAAAAGACGCTTACTCCTTGGAAGGAAAGTTATGACCAACCTAGATAGCATATTCAAAAGCAGAGACATTACTTTGCCC
>NW_011494823.1:2045311-2067749 GCF_000754665.1 Bison bison bison | reverse complement strand
ATGCTGAGTGCCTGCTATGATGCTTTTGAACTGTGGTGTTGGAGAAGACTCTTGAGAGTCCCTTGGACTGCAAGGAGATCCAACCAGTCCATTCTGAAGGAGATCAGCCCTGGGATTTCTTTGGAAGGAATGATGCTAAAGATGAAACTCCAGTACTTTGGCCACCTCATGGGAAGAGTTGACTCATTGGAAAAGACTCTGATGCTGGGAGGGATTGGGGGCAGGAGGAGAAGGGGACGACAGAGGATGAGATGACTGGATGGCATCACTGACTCGATGGACGTGAGTCTGAGTGAACTCTGGAAGTTGGTGATGGACAGGGAGGCCTGGCGTGCTGCGATTCATGGGGTCGCAAAGAGTCGGACATGACTGAGCGACTGATCTGATCTGATAGGTAGCTCACAAAAATCTCTGTTGGGCCAGAGAATTTAGTTCACATGCCTGGCCTGTACTTGCAAGGGAAGCTGGCAAGCAAGTAAAGGCATTTTTAGTGGGAGAAGATGGGGAATTCCACAAACACAGGAAGCTTCTGGGAAGCCAACAAAATAACAAACATCCAACTCATCAGCTTTAGTAAAATGCAGAATCCATTGTTCACCTAACTGGTGATCCAAGGGGATGGTTGTGTTTCTGACATAGCTGATCCAGAGGTTCACGTGATAACTTTGCTCTCCTTGCTCCGTCTCTCAGAGATATTTTTCCCATGCTGGTTTCATTCTCAGATTATTTCCAAAGTCACATACAACTTTAATGGATCCTCAGTATTTTTTGCTTTTTGAGTTCCTTCCTTTACATCAGAAATAAAAGATTTTATTTAGCAATTATATTATTATAAAGATGAATATAATACCGGCTGTATTGTATTCCTTTTCTCCTTCTAATTTTAAAAGAAGTTAAAACATTTTCATGGCTTCCAACAAATATGGTGGGTCTTGAACACTGTAGCTACTGTGTCTATGAATAAGCCAACCCTGACTCTCTCCACCTCATGGAAAAGTTGGCCAGGAGCAAATTGTTTTAATAATTGTGGTAGACTTGCTTTACCATGTTGTGTTAGTTTCTGCTGTACAATGAAGTGAATCAGCTTCATGTACATATCCCCCTACCTTAGACCTCCCTCTGTCCTTACCCCGATCCCATTTAGGTCACCACAGAGCCCCAAGCTGGGCTCCCTGCGCTATAAGGTAGGTTTCCCCTGTTTTAGATATGGCAGAATCTGGATCTGGATCTGTTTTACACATGGAGGTACACAAAAAACAACCTGTCTCCAGATTCATTCCACCCCATGTCCACATATCTACTCCCTACATCTGCATCTCTCTTTCTGCCTAGCAAATAGGTTCATCCGTAACAGTTTTCTAGATTCCACATACGAGTTAATATACAATATTGGTTTTTCTCTTTCTGACTTACTTCACTGTGTATAATAGACTCTAGGTTCATTCACGCAGGAGCAAAATTTGACTCACAGTATATACACTGTCCTTACTGCTCATAACCTGGGGTTTATGAGCACACTCAGCGCTCTTTTTCTCATTGTATTAATATATGTTGTTGCTTCTGCTCATGTGTGGAAGGATTTCTGTGTTCGGGATATGGGAATTTTCTAGCCAGACTGGGTCATGTGCCCATGAGGAGGGGAAGGTTATGCTGTGTGTGGTTGACGACACCGTCAGAATTGCATGGAGTTGGGAGTTTCAGTTTCTAAAAAGAAGAGATGCTGGGCACACAAAAAGTAATTGGTGTCCATTCCAGCAACATAGTGATGAAACTGAAGGCAGAGAAGACATTTAGTCTATACATGATCTGGCCTTACCAGTAAGTGACTGAGCAGGTCGGCAGCTTTGACATTGGTTTAGGTTTGCCCCTGAGCAAAAGGTGCCAAGTATGTCAGAAGGTGCAAAGCTTCTCCTGGCAGGTGGGCTGGAAAGTTGACTTATTTGTTCAGGTACCACCAGTAATTAGGTGTAAAGTCATAACTTAAGATTCTAGATTTCTACACTTTTCAATTTAAAATTTTTAAGAATTTGAAGTCAATGGGAATTAGATTCTAAAGATCTTAGCATTTCAGACTCTAAGAATCTACAATCTCTAAAATCATGGAATTTTCTATTTTTAATCCTGTTTTCCTTGGAATCTTTGTTTCTCAGTTTTAAAATTTTACAATCTAAAACCATAGACCCTGAATCTGAGAATGTTAGCATCTTATACTCTAAGAATGGTTTAAGATAATAGAATATTAGGATATTTGAATCTTACTGTTAGAATATTGGCTGTGTAATCATGAGTCTTCAGAATCAGAGAAGCCTGAGCTCAGACTATAGGTCACTTGACCCTAAGACCTCTGAACTGTCAGGAATTAAAGTCAGGGAAGAACCTTCTTTGGTGTCTGAGGCCTTTATGAGGAGGCACTGGGACAGGCAGTGAGCATTAGATTCAGAGTCCCCAGTTCAGTTTCTGTCCTGGGTGTCTGATCCTAAACCTGCCCTGCACCTTGCCCAGTGACCTCACACTCACTTGCAGATCCTTGAACATGTGTCTGCAGCACCCTGAGCACTTACCATCCCATCTTCTTGGGACTGCGTCTCTTCTTCTTGGGGCCATCGTGCACAAGCTTCCAGTGGTGACTACTCACATGAATAGGATCCGATAACTGGGCAGGTGAGCCAGCAGAAGAGGGCAACAGGCGCCTTGCCAGACCTTTTCCCAGAGGTCCTGTGAGCATTCTGGTGGCAATGAAGTCTTCTCTGAATACTAGTCCAAAGGCAACTGGAATGGAGATCCCAGCCCTGGAGGGGGCCTCCTGTAAGATATGGAAATACCAATGAATCGCACCAGGCTCTTGCAACATGCTATGACAGCAACTGCTGCCTAGGGCCTGATGCATGCACGTGTGCTAAGTCTCTTTAGTTGTGTCCAACTCTTTGTGATCCCATGGACTGTAGCCCACCAGGCTTCTCTGTCCATGGGATTCTCCAGGCAAGAAGACTGGAGTGGCTTGCCATGCCCTCTTCTAGGGGATCTTCCCAACCCAAGGTTTGAACCTACATCTCTTATGTCTCCTGCATTGGCAGGCGAGTTCTTTACCACTAGCACCACCTGGAAGCCCATCTAGGGCCTGATAGTATTACCCTTTATTACCCTGATACTTTCTTCATTTTATTCAGGTTTCTGATTGCATTTCTCCACTTTTAACATTAATTAAGCAGTTTAGGGGTTGGAAAATCCCCTGAAACTAGAGATTATCCAAGAAAATCTACTGAGAATAAAAAAAGTACCTAGTCCTTAACTTTTCTGGTGGTCGTTATTTTGTTTTAAGCAGATGTCTTCTTAATGATACCTATGCATTTGTATATAATACATATATGTTATTTATATTCTTTGTAAAAGAAGGGTTTGAGACAGCTTTAGAAATTCAAGACAATGTAAAATAGAACAAAATACAAAAAGTAATCTAGAGGGAGGGAGAAGAGCAATAGATATTTTCAGGCACTTGAACAAGAGAGGGACAGAAGATGAGAAAGAGGCTCTGAGTTCCTGTCTGGCAAGGCAAAAAAGAATCTGGGTAGGTAGGATTTCATTGCCTGGTAAAAGAAAAGAAAATAGTTGACTTTTAACAAAGCAATGTTTTATCATGCTGCATTTAAGGAGAAAGTTATAGGGCAGTGCTGAATGTTGTAATGGGCACTGTTATCAACTTGTTGGTTTTGCAAGACGGTATTTTAAAACCTCATGCTTACTGAGTGCCTTCTGTGTGCCTACTGTGTTGGAAATGCAGGTTCTTGAGCCCCACTTAGAACAAACTGAATTTTAAAAATCTGAGCAGGAGGCCAAACAACCTATGTTTGAACAAGTCCTTGTTGTGATTTCAACCGACACAAAAGTTTGGAACCTACTGGTACAGAGATGAGAACAATAGAAGGAGCAGCTCGGGATTCTGTGTCAGGTCCTTTGACCCTCTCAAGGAAAACTGACCTTTGCCTCTGGTTTTACACCTTGACTAGAGAATTACAGGAGAAGGCAATGGCACCCCACTCCAGTACTCTTGCCTGGAAAATCCCTTGGACGGAGGAGCCTGGTAGGCTACAGTCCATGGGGTCGTAAAGAGTCAGACTCGACTGAGCGACTTCATTTTCCCTTTTCACTTTCATGCATTGGAGAAAGAAATGGTGACCCACTCCAGTGTTCTTGCCTGGAGAATCCCAGGGACGGCGGAGCCTGGTGGGCTGCAGTCCATGGGGTCACACAGAGTCGGACATGACTGAAGCGACTTAGCAGCAGCAGCAGCAGAGAATCTGCCATCTGTTCTTCCCATGAGATTAAGACAAGGGGCATTTAATCAGCAGAGACAGCTTGAAATGAAATGGATCTCAGCCAGAAGACCTGGGCTTTGACTCCAGCTTTTTCTTTAATTTACGCTGAGTCCATGGGAAACACATCTCTCTGGGTGTGAGTATATCCATCTATAAAACGCATGGTCTGATATGGTTTTGTTCAGAGTGGGAGGAAACGAACATCGAATGACCCCATGTGCTGAGGACTGAGTTCTTTATTAAGCAACTGCTATGTGCCAGGCCCTACGAAAGATGCCGGGCATATAGAGATGGAAAAAGCAGAGGCAGTGCCTGTCCTCACATAGCTTGGCATCTAATGGAGAATAAATACAGGCAATAGGAAAGGAATTATAATTCAGTGTGATAAAAGTTGTGACTGGGGAACTCTGTATTAGCTACAAATAGGTATTTTTCTAGCATAACAACTAGAAAAAATTTTTTTAACTTTTTATTTTAGAGTATAGCCAATTAACAACATTGTGATAGTTTCAAGCAGACAGCAAAGGGACTCAGCCATATACTGTATCCATTCTATCCCAAACTCCCCTCCCATCCAGGCTGCAATAACTAGAAAAAAAATTTTTTAATGCTTTTTACAATAGTAACACAAATGATGAAGTTTGTACTATAAAAAATGATAACCATGATGGTTGAAAAGTTTAAAATAAAGACAAAAAAGATTTTAATAAATGGGGAGCTGTATTAAATAAGTGGGAGTGGTAGCTTAATGAAGTCTCAAAAATTTTTCACTGCATTTTTGAGGAAGTTTACAACCTTCCAAAATTTACAGGTAAGTCAACTTCAAACAGGTAAGTCAACTTAAAAAAATATGAAAGGTGAGAAGGGGCTTCCTGAATCGGATATGTAAAAAGACATACTACAAAGCTATAATAGTATCATAACATGGTACTGACATTCCAGGAGGCAAGTAGAAAATAGAACAAAATAAATAACTCAGAAGTACACAAGGTGTATGGGAACTTGATAAACATAGGGCTATAAAACAATGAGGAAGATGAATGGATAAGAAAGCTGTGGTACATATACACAATGGAGTATTACTCAGCCATTAAAAAGAATACATTTGAATCAGTTCTAATGAGATGGATGAAACTGGAACCTATTATACAGAGTGAAGTAAGCCAGAAAGAAAAACACCAATACAGTATACTAACACATATATATGGAATTTAGAAAGATGGTAACAATAACCCTGTGTACGAGACAGCAAAAGAGACACTGATGTATAGATCAGTCTTATGGACTCTGTGGGAGAGGGAGAGGGTGGGGAGATTTGGGAGAATGGCATTGAAACATGTTTAATATCATGTATGAAACGAGTTGCCAGTCCTGGTTCGATGCACGATACTGGATGCTTGGGGCTGGTGCACTGGGACAACCCGGAGGGAGGGTATGGGGAGGGAGGGGGGTTCGGGATGGAGAGCACAGGTGTGCCTGTGGCGGATTCATTTCGATGTTTGGCAGAGCTAATGCAATATTGTAAAGTTTAAAAAAAAAAAAAAAACAATGGGGGAGACAAGATTTTTAAGAGCAATTGGTGGGACTTCCCTGGCAGTCCAGTGATTAAGACTTTGTGGTTCCACTGCAGGGGGCAAAAGTTTCATCCGTGGTTGGGGAACTAAGATCCCACCCCAAGGCGTGGCCAAAAAAGAGAGAGAAAGAGACTGATGGAAAATATGATTTCAAATATGAAGAAAAATAAAGCAGAATTCCTACCTTACAACTTAAGAATTCTACATGAATTCAAGGTAAAAGTATAAAAAAAAAAGACTTGGAAACTAATAAAAGAAAATATTGAGGAATAGCTGTGATATTGTGGTAAGGAAAGGCTAAAACCCTACATATTAAAAGGTAAAAAAGGTGATGGATTTAAGTATATCAAAATGAAGAATTTCTGCTCAATGCAGGCAGGGCACATTACAAACTTGAAAAGCATACTTGTAATATTTAAAGTTGACAAGGAGCAAACATACAGAAGTCTTGAAAGCAATGAAATAATACAGGAAATCCAAAGAAAATAAGCAGTTTTTCCATAAGTAATATGGGAAAATGCTGGTTGCTAACCAAGGAGATGCTTCATTAGTAATCAGAGAGATGCAAATGAAACAGAATGAGGTACCACTTTAGCCTGATAAAGAAGGAAAAAATTAGAGAGTTGGAAGAGGATGTTGGTGAGGATGTGGGGGGCATGGAAGCTATAGTCTATAGTCCATTACCGCTGGGAGTATAAAAGGCACAGCCATTCAAGGAAACAATATTGAAGTACATTCAGTACAGTCAATTCTCATTATTTGTGGTAGCTGTGTTCTATTGAGTTTCTGTGAATACACTTAGTCATTCTTCTAGGAGGAGTACAAGATTAGTTTCCTGTGAGCCTCTGGTCACAACATTTTCGTCAACTGATGTGATCAAATATATAACCTTGTTTTATGGGTATTTCTGATTGACATATACACACTATTATATATGTAATAGTAACTAGTAAGGTTCTGGAGAAGGCAATGGCACCCCACTCCAGTACTCTTGCCTGGAAAATCCCATGGATGGAGGAGCCTGGTGGGCTGCAGTCCATGGGGTCGTACAGAGCCGGACACGACTGAAGCGAATTAGCAGCAGCAGCAGTAAGGTTCTACTGTATAGCACAGGGAACTCTACTCAATACTCTCTATAATGACCTATATGGGAAAATAACCTGAAAAAGAGTGGATATATGTATATGTATATGTGCTCATCCGGTCCTATCACTTCCTGGCAAATAAAAGGGGGAAAAAGTGGAATCAGTGACAGATTTTATTTTCTTTGGCTCCAAAATCACTGCGGGTGGTGTGACTGCAGCCACAGAATTAAAAGATGCTTGCTCCTTGGAAGGAAAGCTATGACAAAGCTAGACAGCATATTAAAAAGCAGAGACATCTCTTTGCCCACAAAGATCTGTATAGTCAAAGTTATGGTTTTTCCAGTAGTCACGTACGGATGTGAGAGTTGGACCATAAAGAGGGCTGAATGCCGAAGAATTGATGCACTCGAATTGTGGTGCTAGAGAAGACTCTTGAGAGTCCACTGGACTACAACAAGATCAAACCAGTCAATCCTAAAGGAAATCAACCCTGAATATTCACTGGAAGGACTTATGCTGAAGCTCCAATAACTTTAGCCATCTGATGCAAAGACCCTGATGCTGGGAAAGATGGAAGGCAAAAAGAGAAGGGGGTGGCAGAGGATGAGATGATTAGACAGCAACACCAACTCAGTAGACATGAGTTGGAGCAAACTCCGGGAGATAGTGAAGGACGGGGAAGCCTGGCATGCTGCAGTCCATGGGATTGCAAAGAGTTGGACACAACTTACCAACTGAACAACAGCAACAACATGCATATGTATAACTGATTGATTTTGCTGTACAGTGGAAACTAACACAATATTGTAAATCAATTATACGCCAATAAAAATTAATTTAAAAATCCTCATTTAGTATATACACCATTGATTTATTAACCTTGAACTCATGGCCAACAGCACTATAACCATGCTTGGATGAAGCTTAATAACACATGTATTTTCTCCATAAGGCACATCACAGATTTTTCATGCTTAGGAGTCTTAGACACCACTTGAACATCACGCTTGGGTACCAATTTAAAAAGGGAAATTACCAAAAGAGCACAGAAATGCTAAAAGCATGGCAAAAAACAGACCATGGGAAGGACACTCGATCATGATACGAGTTGAAACAAGAGGGTAGAGTATTTTCTTGTTAGACCTCAACTGGGAACGTGCACATGATGACTCAGATATTTTGCTGCTCTGGGTGTGTCCCTGAGTGACCCTGGAAGTGCCATAAGTACTGGTTTTAGTTTCAGTAGATAAATGAATTTACAAACACAGAATCTACAAATAATGAAGAGGGACTATGTTTAGCTAAAGTTTGTGCACACCATGACTAATGTGTTTGACTCTGTTCTATCTTTCAGGGAGAATCTTCCATGGATTCATACAAGGACATACACAAGGGCATTTATCAAGACACACTGATAGCAAAGAGTTAGAGGTAATTTAGGTGGCCTCCACTAGAAAAGTAAAATGTGATAAAATCATATCATGGAATATCAATAAGAACCAATGAAACTAGATCTATAAATAGCAACAGAGACACTAAATGAAAATGTAAGAAATAAATGGAGATGTGTAACATAATTCCTCTTATGTGAATTCAACGGGTATATATATGCACATAACAACACTACCTACTTCTCAAAGGTATGCTTATATTTATGGACATACATAATGTGACAAGGGGGAGTGGAGTGCGAACTGGGGGCTTGGAGGTAAAGGGGAAGATGAAACAAGCAAGGAGCCTACAAAGACTAGTAGGTATCATGAGCTCAGAGCTCTTTTCTCCTAAGGTTCAAAAGTTTAAAAGTGCCATGATGAGCCCTCCCTGGTGGCTCAGGTGGTAAAGAATCTGCCTGCAATGCAGAAGACCTGGGTTTGAGCCCTCTGTTGGGAAGATCCCCTGGAGAAGGAAATAGCAACCCACTCCAGTATTCTTGCCTGGAGAATTCCATGGACAGTAGTCTGGTGAGCTACAGTCCACGGGATTGCAAAGAGTCAGACACAACTGAGCAACTAACATGACACTATAATGGGGGAGTAATAAAGTGCTAAGGGGGCACACACAAAGGGTATCTACCTCACTTTTCAGGGCAAGGTGCCAGGGCAGGCTCCTCTGAGAATGTGATGTTTCAGGAGAAGCCTGACTAAGATTTCAATTGAAATAGACAAAGAGGAAGAGAGAAGAGTGACTGATTGGTGAGAATGAGAATGAGTTGGCATGTTTGGCAAACTGAAAGAAATTCAGAATTGCCATGAGAGAGGCAATGGTGAGATGTGAGGTCAAAGAAGTCACTTAAGGGGAGCCAGAGAAGAGAGTGGCTCAGACGGTAAAGCATCTGTCTACAATGTGGGAGAGCCGGAAGATCCCCTGGAGAAGGAAATGGCAATTCATTCCAGTACTATTGCCTGGAAAATCCCATGGACAGAGGAGCCTGGCAGGCTACAGTCCATGGGGTCACAAAGAGTCTGACATGACTGAGTGACTTCACTTTTTCCTTTAGAGCAGAGAGAGCCTTTAAGTTCTATTGAAGGTGGTAAGGTGACCAGATTTGTCAGCCAGAAAGCCCATTCTGGTCACGTATGAAGTGGAGGGTGGGCACAGAGGCAGAGAGATGGTTGGAGAGATGATTGTGCTTCTTCAGGAGACAGAAAGTGGTAACACCTGTACCAGAGTGAATGAAGTGGGATGAAGAGGAGTAGAGGCAGGCTAGAGATATTTGAGAGATGAAATTTCCCAGTCTCCCCCAAATCTTCATAACAACCTCCCAACACCTGCCTGACACTGATAGGGCAATGATTCCCCTAAATGTACCAGGTTTCAAATGACTTCCCACCCCACTTTTTAAGGCAAACTGCTCCATGAATTCTCGTGTTCATGTCAAACCATGTGATGAACTCCATATATCTTCCTCTGACCACAGCTGATCAGTGGGTCTAGAGGGGGACATCTGACAAAATGGCAGCCAGCCCCTGGGCTATTCAAGGACTTGCGACCTGTGGTCTGATTTGAAACCATTTGTTAAAGTATCTTTTATTGTGGTACACATATGTAACATAAAACTTACCATTTGGACCATCTTTAAATGTACGTAAAGTAGTATTGAGTCCATTCACGTTGTGCAACCATCACCACTGTACATTTCCAGAACTCTTTCGTCATCCCAGACAGAACTCCATATGCAGAAAATAGTAACTTTCCCTTCCCCACTCACCCCTAGCTCCCGGTAACCACTGTTTCACTTTCTGTTTCTATGATTCGACTATGACAAGTGCCTCATGTAAATGGAATCACACACTATTTATCCCTTTGTACTTGGCTTATTTCACTTATAATGTCGTTAAGGTTTGTCCATGTTGTTGCATGTATCAGAATTTCATTCATTTTAAGGCTCAATTATATTCCACTGGGTGTATATGTTTATCTGTTCACCTGCTGATGGACATTTGGGTTGTTTCCATCTTTTGGCTACTGTGAATAATGTTGCTATGAACACAGGTGAACAAATGTCTCTTAGGACTCTGCTTTCAATTCTTTTGGGTATATACCCAGAAGTGGAGCTGATGGATCATTCATTAATTCTATATTTAATTTCTTGAGGAACCATCATATTGTTTTCCACAGTGGCTGCATCATTTTTTTTTTCAAGCTTTCCAATTGCTCCACATTCTCACTAACACTTGCTATTTTCCATTTTTGGATAATATCCATCCTAATAGGTAGGAAGTGCTGTATCATTATGGTTTTGACTTGCCAGATGGATGGTAATGTCAAGCATCTTTTCATGGGCTTATTTGACATTTGTATGTCTTCTTCAGAGAAATGTCTATTCAAATCTTTTGCCCATTTTCTAAATTGAGTGTTGCTGTTGTTTTGAGTGGTAGGAGTTCTTAATATATTTTGGATATTAATTCCTTAATTTATGAATATTTTTCCCCATTGTGGATTGTCTTTTTATTCTCCTGATAGTGTCATTTGATGCACAAAAGTTGAAAATACTTTTTTTAAAATGGGAGATACAGAGAGACTGTGCCAATTAGCAGGTGAGGTGATAGGTGGAAAATATTCTTCAAGAGGAAATTTGGCATAGGCAAAAGGAAGAAAGAGATAGGGCTGGCTTCTAGGGCCAGGAAGAATACCTACGGCTGTATTGTGAGCAAGAGTGCAGGTCCTGGACACCGCATGCTACTAGTAAGAGAAAACGACTTAGCTCTCATTGTTATGGATGAACAAGCTATTGCACGGCTTAAAATTAAAAGAATTGCAATGCTTTGTCTGTACAGGTTTGCTAAGGAATACTTCTTGCCTAACCATAAGCTCAAGGAAAGGTATGCTCTAGTTTCAGGACACAACAAAGGCCTAGACACTAGTGGTAAATTTCCTGCATGGCTGGTATTGACACATTGGTAGTGGCAATGTATTTTCAGGCAAAAGAATTGAGATGGTAGGAGTTTCAGACGTTTTCCTTGAAGAGGATTTCTAAGTTACTACTCCAGCAAAAAGGGCTAGGCTGATTCATATCTATGTGTCAGCCATCCTGGGGGCATTTAGAAATATTAGAAGCTCTACAAGGGGAAAAAACTGAATTTCTTTCTAGTCAAATATTTAAGTCTCTGAGAATCAAAATTGTTTGAATTAGTGGAAATGTGAACACAAATCTTGTGAAATTTGGGAGTCACAGCTTAAAAATTGAAAAGCCCAATCCATTTAGTCGGTGAATTAAGGAAAGAAAATCATTATTTTGTTACAATGGAAGAATACCTAGGACTGTATTTTAAGAATTATTGTTCTAACTATTTGGCTATCTGAATTGTCCAATTTTACCTCTATTGTTATTGGTGTTTGTGAGAAAATAAAGTTCACTATCAATCAGGGTTTTGCAGAATTATTTGGATTCCAGGGACATGCCATTTTGGTGATGGCTGTCTTGACATCCTTGTTCCTCAGGGTGTAGATGAGAGGGTTGAGGACAGGTGTGAGAATAGCGTACACCACATTGCCCACGATATGGAAGTCGAGGGGCAGGTCAGCCCTGTAGGCCACATAGGCTATGGCAATGGATGAGTAGTAGGTGCCAACCACCAGGAGGTGGGAGCTGCAGGTGGAGAAGGCTTTGGAGCGTCCTTCTCGAGAGCCGATGCGAAGCACTGAGGCCAGGATGTGGGCATAGGAGAGAAGCACCAGGAGAAGGGGCAGGAAGGACACCACCATGGCGATGCAGAAGCCCATGAGGGTCTGGGGGCTGGTGTCAGAGCAGGAGGCCTGGACCACAGCTAAGTGGTCACAGAAGCAGTGGTAGATGTAAACAGTGCTGTCAAAAGCCATGTGGGAGGTCTGCACCACTGCTGGGATGGGCAGAAGGAGGGCAGTGAGCCAGGCACTGGCTGCCAGGGCAGCATTGGTCTGCGGGGTCATGAGCACAGGGTAATGCAGCGGGCAGCAGATAGCCACATAGCGGTCATAGGCCATGACCACCAGGATGAAGGCTTCAGAGCAGGAGAAGCTGTGGAAGAGGTACATCTGCAGGAAGCAGGCAGAGAAGCTGAGATAGCAATCCCCACGCAAGAATAAGGACAGCATCTTGGGGACAGTGGTTGTGGTGAAGAGGATGTCCAGGGCTGAGAGGTTGATCAGGAAGAAGTACATGGGCTTGTGAAGTCTGGGCTCTATCACCACGGCCACCAGGATTAGGGCATTTCCCACCAGGATGAGTAGGTAGAGGAGGAGAAAGATGAAGAAGATAGGAAGGAAGAAGGATTTCGGCAGAGAAGGGATGCCCATAAGGTAGAAGATGGTCCATGACTCCTCTGATTCATTACAGGCTATAGTCTCCATGATGGTTTAAGCTGGATGCCCAGGAAGTGGGCAGTGGGAGCACCTAGAAACCAGAACAATCAGTGATTCTGGAATATGAATTACAGAGTGATCACTGTATAAGGTAACCACATTTATTTACAACCAACACTAGAAGAGAAATGATGGGTTCTGTCTTCATCCTCTCTCAGAATTCCCTTTTTCCTTTTAAAAAAATAATGTGGCAAAATTATCTTTACAATATACCAAACCAAGTGTTACATGCTGAGTATATAACAAGTTGAACAAAACAAAGGTCTCTTACTTAATGGAGCTGAATTTTCAGTGGTAGAGAAAGACATTAAGCAAAGAATCGCATAATTATTTAATTTCAGTTGTGCTAAGTGTTGTGGAAGAACTCTGTTGGTCCCCTTGTCCATGTCCCATATAATCCTTTCAGGGATATCGGGTCTCTTAAACCATGTCCTTGAGCTCCTTTCTCATTTGGCATTGCTTTAAGTTTTTCAAAAAGTGACATCTTTGTCACCACATTGCTAGGGAGGCCTGATTTCTCTAATGTTTACGGCAACGTGCTATCTTCTCATAATTATTGACCAGGAATGGCTCCTTCTCCCTTGTTTGCTTGGTGCAGTGGTTCTGCCTGTCTCTAAGTTGAGTACTCCCTTTTCTGTCTCTGGGTGTGGGGCTCTTTGTCACATTGCAGTGACGGGAGTGATACTGAAAATGCCTTTGGCGAAAAGAGCCATTCCTGATTGAAGTCGGAACTGAGCATGGATTCTCCTGCAACTGGGCAGCAACAGAGAATCCAGGGAGTATATCTGTGTTACTCTTGAACTTGCCTCTCTGCTGGCATGCAGCTCGGCTCAAACTCCTGTTTGGCACACCCACTGTCCACCAGGCTTCTCTGTCCCTGGTCATTGCTTGAGAAGCATTTTAGATGGAGAGGAACTGGAGGTTTGCTTGCAATGGCTGCTCCAAGGCCAAAGAACTGCCCCCCTGCCCTGACCAAGAAGGAATCAGGAGGAAGTGTTTTCATAGATCTAGAGAAGGCAATGGCACCCCACTTCAGTACTCTTGCCTGGAAAATCCCATGGATGGAGGAGCCTGGTGGGCTGTAGTCCATGGGGTTGCTAGGAGTCTGACACGACTGAGCGATTTCACTTTCACTTTTCACTTTCATTCATTGGAGAAGGAAATGGCAACCCACTCCAGTGTTCTTGCCTGAAGAATCCCAGAGACGGGGGAGCCTGCTGGGCTGCCGTCTTTGGGGTCGCACAGAGTCGGACTGAAGTGACTTAGCAGCAATAGCAGCAGCAGGGGGATTCAATTAAGAGAAATACTGATTTGCCATCTACTTAATACTCACCCGTTGGGCTAAGCAATCCCTGTTCCCATTGCAAGCAAGTCCATGTTGCTCCTGATGATTCTGTGAGCAGGGCCCCACGCTTTTCCTAGAGTCACCTCTAATTTCTCTCTCTTCTCGAAACACATCTTATGCATAAAACCATCAATGTAAAAGCTGGAAAAAAACTTTTAATTTTCAGAACTAACCAGTTTTCCTCCTGAAGGCAAGAGGCTGAGCACAGAAAGGGTGGGAACTTTCCCGGACCCCAATGGCACTGGAGGCAGAGTCATCCCCAGAACTCAGGTCTTTGATTCCTGGGACAGGACTCTCTCTTCTACTCCCCATGTCTCTTGGGGAATCCAGAAGTTCAGCTTTACAGGGGAGAACATATTAAGACCAAGGTTTTCTGTTTCCCTTTCCACTTTTTCATTGATTATATCAGACAAATTTATAATTCAAGTTTTTATCTTGAGTCGCTATAGGATAAGCACTAAGAACTAGTATCTGGCAATGCAAATCTTCCTTTAAAATAATGTTCCAAAAATCAGACCCCAGGACCTAGCAAAAAAAGTGAAACTGCTTTGCACTGCCATGGACACTTTTGCTCTCAGACAGGCAGTTGTGTCTGCAGTCCCGGGTGAGGCAGAGCAGGGGATCTGAGGGGCAGAAAGGCTGAGAGGGGAGGCCAGTGGGGCCCTAAAAGGCCATCAGCTTTGCTATCCCTCTCACTCCGCCTCTGTCCCACTGCTTAGAAGATGAAGGAGGGATGCTGAGACCTCAGTGGAGGGGTGGGACATGGCTTTTTATTGCCAGGTCGTACTGGACCATCCAATAGGCATATTGGGACACCAGCCAAACAGGGACACCAAAAGTACTTTATGAAAGAACTTTGCATTTTATCTTTCAAAGCACCATTCAACTTGCCCATCATAGGGAATATCCAAATTTGGTTGAACTTTCTTACATTTATTTTACAGGTTAGGGCTCTTATTTTGCTTTAGATTACACACTACATCTTAGTGATGCCATCCTGTGCTTTAGGGACTAATGGGTGCTCTTTCCCAGGGCACAGAATTTGCCCCAGAAGGTCCTCCCTGGTGGGACTGTCTACGAGAGAGTTACAGTGCAGGTGGGGACAGGGAAGGACAGAAAGCCCAGTCACTGAGTGTCCAACCTGATGCTGTACTTGATGGACATCATCTCCTCCTTCATCCAGTTCTTTCAGGGAGTGGTTACACTCCTCAGCAAATGGGAAACCAAGGATTGGAGAAGGACAGGCCCTTGTTCAAGGTCACAACTGGTGAGGGGTGAGAGCAGAGGTAGTTAGGAGGCAGACTGCTGTTAAAGAACTCCACCTTGCAACCAAGAGTCCTGGCTCCTGGACCAGCTGTTACTTGCTTGCTGTGACTCTGGGTCCCTGAGACTTGGTTTTCTCATCTGTGTAGTGAGAGGTTTAGAGGAGAAGATCTCTAAGGGGTTTCCAATCCAATTGGAATTCAAAACCCTTTCCTGAGTATCCACTCTGTGTCTGGCAGAGTCATGTCACATGGTCCACACCCCAAAGCCAGAGAGTGAGGGCTCTCCCACCTCTCCTGTGCACCTGCTACCAGCCAGGGGCTCTACCTTCATCCTATCCTGTGGGCCTTAGTGGTCAAGAGTATGCACTTATGAGTCAGAAAGGACTGGAGTCCCATCCCAGTTCATACCTGCAGTTGTGTGACCTTGGGCAAGTCACTTTTCTCTGTCTGAACTCGTTTCCCTCATTTGTGACCTTCTGGGATTGTTGTGTCCTTGTGGAGAGAATGCGAAGAGAACGTTTAGACAACACTACACAAGAGCCTGGAACAGGTAAGCACTCAGAGTGCCCTCGTGTTTCCAGTGGTTACTGCTCCATCAGCCTTGATTTCCTGTGGGAGGAAATGATTTGATAAGGATGTGGTTTGAATCCCACATGTAAGAGTCCTCCTTTGCCTGGACCTGTCAGAACGTGTGGCCCAAGGTCTCACAACCCACATGTGCACAGCCAACCTGGATTCTGGGCTGCTGCCTCTTGTTCACACCCAACCAGTCTCCCTGACCTGGCCCAAGTTCATACATCCTGGCTTCTCTACCCCTGTCTCCTTGCCCCAGCTTTCTCTGCCTGTCTCTGGATGCTCCATCCCTGGTTCTGCTTACCTATTAAGCCGGTCCATACTGGTGTCTCCATGTGAAGACTTGTTAGAGGCTGAGCCATGACCTATTAAACCCTCGGTTCCCTGCTTTCAGGTAGGCCTCCTGGGCTTATTTTCTTCAAGATGGTGCTCCCTTGAGGACCCATCATTCCTCAGGAATAAACTCCCTGGCATCACCTAGAGTATACATGAAGAGTGAGGTAGGATTTGTCCCTAGGCTTTACTGGTAATGATGAGGACATTATTAACAGCTCTCAGGGGCCTCAAACTTTATGCCAATGGTGTAACCTTCATTCTCATTATGAGTCTGACTGATATTCATGAATGGGTCATCTTGTGTATCTGATTCTACCTATTTTTTCTGGTTTTAGAGAGTTTTTTCACCATGAGTTCCCTTTGGTAAATTGTCACATGGACCAAAAATATCTTTACAGTTTGAGGCCTTTCTCAGAAGTCTTTTGCCTTAAATCTCTCCAGATCTTCTCTTCACCAAACCTGTTACTTTGCTCTAAGTTACTTCATATCCCAGCAAAGATGTAGCCATTGCTCATAAACTTGTATAGATCCAAATCTCTTTCCATTTTACCTCCCAGGTGAGATGAACTACCAGGTAAAAGATAAGAGGCCATGGCAAAGGTTCTGCCCACTGACAGGATTTATCTTCCTGTCGATCCTTCAGGGCCTTCCTGAATGGGCTGTAATGTAGCAGCAGTCCATGTTTGAGTAGTCTCAGCATATTGTGAAGAACTGTTTGTGAATCAAGCCTGATTTCTTTCTTCTTGGGAGAGTTGATCATAGGGAATTTCCCATGAGGCCCTATGTCAGAGCTGATGGGAAGGTCTCAATATTGCAAGATGGTGCATCTTGGAAGTCTGAGCCACCCACTCATACAAATGTGCCTTCAAGATCTGCTTGAGCTAATATAATATTTATTACCTGACTTCCCACTTGACAGTGGGATGTTTTTGTACATATCCAATTTTACATTTTGTTTGTTCAAATTAATACCCAGTTTGTAAGGGTCAGCTTGGGACCCACAGTCCTTTAGTGTTTCTCGTCGGGCTTTCAGCTGCACTAGGGCTAGGAACTGTTTCTCAAAAGGAGAATAGTTATCAGCAGAAAAAAAAAAAACAAACCATATAGTTCACTCTAAAATCCTAGGGTCTGCACTGTGTTTCTCCTACCAACAGTGCAAAAACTCAAAAGTCAAAGAGGACGTCTAAGTATTGCCTATGACAGACTGCCTTCTTTGGAACTAAACCTCATGCCAAAAACAACCATAAAAGCTGGATAAAATATGTAAAACAATTGTTTGAAGGCTTCAGAGACCTTGAAGGACTGTGATCCTTGAGAATAGGAAAGCTCATGAAGTAATTTCTACATGATCCCAGATTTTTACCTGAGGGCATCTCCCAATTTGCAGGACTGGAGAATAGAGCTCAATTAGAAAAATAAAGTCCTAATAAACTGAGGCAATGCAAGCTGGAATTTGGATTACCAAAAGGGCTAGAAATTAAAAGGCAAATTACTGGGGAGGATAGTACTGCAGGGAAGGAACTTCAAAATCTGTACAAATTCCCTTCAAGTCAGGGACCAACTCCTCAGGTGTGCATGTATAAGGAAAGACTTTGAGAAACCAGAAGAAGACAGCAGCTGGGAGGTTACAGAGCCGCAGAAAGATTTTAGCAGCCACATGATGCCGGTGAGGCAGAGGTTGGAATCAAGCCCTATTCAAGTAGATGGGCCTGAGGAAGTGCTCCAGAATTTAAGAAGTCTCAAGGGAAATTAAAAACACATTCTGAGTTGAAAAGAAAAAATAGAGAAGTACAATATTTCAAAATTGTAGGGAATTATGAAAGCAGTAGCTAGAGGGAAATTTATAGAGTTTAATACTTATATTGGAAAAGAATAAAAGGCTCATATCAACAATCTAATCTTTCACTTTAAGAAACTAGAAAAAGAATATAAAATGAAACCCAAAGTACTTAAAAGAAAGAAAATTATAAATATTATAGCAAGAATCAATACAACTGAAAACAGAAAAACAGCTGAGCAAAATCAATAAAACTAAAGGCTGATGTTTTGATTGGAGTATAATTGCTTTACAACGTTGTATTAGTTTCTGCTCTACCACAAAGTGAATCAGCTGTATTTATACACATATCACCTCCCTCTTGAGCCTCCCTCCCACACCTCCATCCCACTCCTCTAGGTCATCATAGAGCACTGAGTTCCCTGAGCTTCCCTCTAGCTATTTCATGATGGACGTTTAGGTTTAAAATCTGATTCTTTGAAAAGCTGATAAAATTGATACATCTATAGCCAGACTGACCAAGAAGAAGAATTGAAGACACAAATTAGCAACATTCAGAATGAAAGAAGAGACATCACAGACTTTAAAAGGATCATGAAAGACTACTACAAACATATAAATTCTATGATGTGGATGAAATGGACAAATTCCTCGAGAGGCACAAACTACCAAAACCCATTCAAGAATAAATAGATAATTTTCAAACTTCTGTATCTTGGACTTCCCTGGTGGTGCGGTGGATAAGAATCCGCCTGCGAAGGCGGGGAACATGATTCTATCTCTGGTCTGGGAAGATTCCACATGCCTTGAACAATTAAGCCTGAGTGCCTAGAGCCTGTGCTCTGCAACAAGAGAAACCAGCACAGCGAGAAACCCATGCTCCACAATTAGAGAAAGCCCATGCAAAGCAACAAAGATTCAGCCAAAAATAAATAAATACAAAAACTCCACACTTCTATATCTAGTAAAGAAATTGATTTTGTAGAAAAAAATTTCCTAAAAGGAAATTCCAGACACAGGTCATTTCATGGGAAAATACTACTAAATATTTAAGGAAAAAAATAATACCAATTCTACATAATGTTTTCCAGATTATAGAAGAGGAGAGAGAACTTTCCAACTCATTTTAAAAGGCCAGCCAATATTAACCTAATATCAAACTAGGCAAAGACATTAATAGAAAACTGCAGATCAGTATCCCTCATGCAGAAATCCCAAACAAAATATTTTTAAAAAATCACTTTCATTTTTCACTTTCACGCATTGGAGACGGAAATGGCAACCCACTCCAGTGTTCTTGCCTGGAGAATCCCAGGGACGGGGGAGCCTGGTGGGCTGCCGTCTATGGGATCGCATAGAGTTGGACATGACTGAAGCGACTTAGCAGCAGCAATATTTATAGAGGACGATATATCATAACCAAGAGGAGTTCATTCCAGGAATAAAGAATCTGTTCAACATTCAAAACCAATCAATGAAAAGCCCACCATATTAACAGACTAACCAAAAAGTGCACTTAAATATAAACCCAACAAGATATGTGGGGCTTCCCTCATAGCTCAGTTGGTAAAGAATCTGCCTGCAGTGCAAGAGATCCTGGTTTGATCCCTAGATAGGGAAGATCCCCTGGAGAAGGGAATGGCTACCCCTTCAGTATTCTGGCCTAGAGAATTCCATGAACTGTATAGTCCATGGGATCGCAAAGAGTGGGACACAATTGAGCAACTTTCACTTTCTTTCTTCCACAAAATATGTGCACAATCCATAGGCTAAAAACTACAAAACACTGATGAATAAAATCAAAGAAAATCTAGATAATGAAGAGCTATCCATGTTGTTAAATTGGAAAATTCAATGTTGGTAAAATGTCAAGTATCCCAAATTTAATACACAGATTCAGATTCAGCACAATCCCAATCAAAACCCAGAAAGATAGTTCCAAAATTTATATCAAAAAGCAAAGAAACTAAAGTAGTCAAAACAATTCTAAAAGAGAAAAACAAAGATGGGGGATTCACACTACCCAATTTCAACACTTAAGTATAAAGTTATGGTAATCAGGATGATGTGGTATTGGTAAAAGGACAGATAAATGTACCAATGGAACAGAAGAGAGAGCCCAGAAATAGACACAACTATAGTTCAGTATTTGACAAAAGTTCAAAGACAATTTAATGATGAAGAATAGGCTTTAAAAAATGGTGCTGGAACAACTGGATGTCTATACAAAAAATAAAATAATATATAATACTAAGAGTGGGCTCTATGGACTTTGAGTGATAATGTGTTATATAGATTCATGTTAGTTTCTTAGTTTTGATAAATGCAGAATGGTTACATAAGATGTTAAAATTAGAGGAAGCTGGATGAAAGGTTAACTAGAAGCTCTATATTATCTTTGTAACTTTTTGTAAGTATAAAATAATTTCAAAATGAAATATTTTAAATGATTATAGAATGATTTAATTTCAATCTAATCTCTTAAGTAAAACTGTAACATATTTTTTAAAAGACTTCTCAATGTAATTTAAACTGTTATGATTTTTCTTATTTTTAAATTATATCCCTCTTAAGATATATAGTCAAAGCACTGTTTTGATGACTCTTAGTAATTTTCCTAATGATCATGCCATTAATTTGATAGACATCTAAGGTCAAGTGTTTCTGTTTATTTTAAAAAGGAGGGAATTGTGTTTTTTCTTTTTTATTTCTTTTAATTATATAAAAATTATATATACATCTAAAGACAGACTGTACATTTGTCTTGTTTCTGTTCCTGTCCCCTCCACTCTGTTCCCTCTTTCTCCTTGTAGGTAACCATCTTTATTAATTCAGAGGTTTCATCCTTCTGTGTGCAAAGTCACTCCAGTCATGTCCAACTCTGTGTGACCCTATGGACCATAGCCCTCCAGGCTCCTCTGTCCATGGGATTCGCTAGGTAAGAATACTGCAGTGGGTTATCATGCCCATCTCCAGGGGATCTTCCCAACCCAGGGTCTCCAGCATTCCAGGCAGATTCTTTACCATTTGAGCCACCAGGGAAGTCCATTAGCATATCCTAGATCAGTATACAGCTTTATCATTTCCTTTTTATAGATGCATTATACTTAAAAAATTTTTTTTTCAACCTGTTCCCTAATGATGAATGAGTAGCCTAATGAATTATTGCCAATGTATCTTTGAGATTGATTCCTAGAAATGAGATTTCTGGGTCAAAGGGTAAATGCATATATACTTTCGGTGGGTATCACAGTAATGCTCTATCAATTTGCATTCTCACAAGTAATTTACAAGAGTTCTGATTTTCTACATGCATATTGCCAAAATATTGTTTTGCTAATCTGATTATGTGGAAAATGGCATTTCAGTGTAGTTTTAAATTTTTTTATTTACTATTTACATTTATTTTTGGCCGTGCCAGGCTTTCTCTAGTTGTGGTGAGCAGTGAGGAGATACTCTCTAGTTGCAGTGCAGAAATTTCTTATTGCAGTGGCTTTCTTGTTACGGAGCATGGACTCTAGAACTCAGGGGTTCAGTCGTTGCAGCACATGGACTCAGTAGTTGTGGCGCATGGGTTTAGTTGCCCTGCAGTATGTGAGATCTTCCCAGACCAGTGTTCAAACCCGTGTCCCCTGCACTGGCAGGCAGATTCCTAACCACTGGACCACTAGGGAAATTCACATGGTAGTTTTAATTTGTATTCTTTTTATATAGTATTTTAATACAGTAGACTAAATACTTTTTCATTGTTTAAGATCAGATCAGATCAGTCGCTCAGTCGTGTCCGACTCTTTGCGACCCCATGAATCGCAGCACGCCAGGCCTCCTTGTCCATCACCAACTCCCGGAGTTCACTCAGACTCACATCCATCGAGTCAGTGATGCCATCCAGCCATCTCATCCTCTGTCGTCCTCTTCTCCTCTTGCCCCCAGTCCCTCCCAGCATCAGAGTCTTTTCCAATGAGTCAACTCTTCCCATGAAGTGGCCAAAGTACTGGAGTTTCAGCTTTAGCATCATTCCTTCCAAAGAACACCCTGGGTTGATCTCCCTCAGAATGGACTGGTTGGATCTCCTTGCAGTCCAAGGGACTCTCAAGAGTCTTCTCCAACACCACAGTTCAAAAGCATCAATTCTTTGGCGCTCAGCTTTCTTCACAGTCCAACTCTCACATCCACACATGACCACAGGAAAAACCATCGCCTTGACTAGATGAACCTTTGTTGGCAAAGTAATGTCTCTGCTTTTCAACATGCTATCTAGGTTGGTCACAACTTTCCTTCCAAGGAGTAAGCGTCTTTTAATTTCATGGCTGCAGTCACCATCTGCAG
>NW_011494823.1:2028018-2045211 GCF_000754665.1 Bison bison bison | reverse complement strand
CCCATGAAGTGATGGGACCGGATGCCATGATCTTCGTTTTCTGAATGTTGAGCTTTAAGCCAACATTTTCACTCTCCACTTTCACTTTCATCAAGAGGCTTTTTAGTTCCTCTTCACTTTCTGCCATAAGGGTGGTGTCATCTGCATCTCTGAGGTTATTGATATTTCTCCTGGCAATCTTGATTCCAGCTTGTGTTTCTTCCAGTCCAGCGTTTCTCATGATGTACTCTGCATATAAGTTAAATAAACAGGGTGACAATATACAGCCTTGACGAACTCCTTTTCCTATCTGAAACCAGCCTGTTGTTCCATGTCCAAGTCTAACTGTTGCTTCCTGATCTGCATACAAATCTCTCAAAAGGCAGATCAGGTGGTCTGGTATTCCCATCTCTTTCAGAATTTTCCACAGTTTATTGTGATCCACACAGTCAAAGGCTTTGGCATAGTCAATAAAGCAGAAATTGATGTTTTTCTGGAACTCTCTTGCTTTTTCCATGATCCAGCAGATGTTGGCAATTTGATCTCTGGTTCCTCTGCCTTTTCTAAAACCAGCTTGATCATCTGGAAGTTCACGGTTCACATATTGCTGAAGCCTGGCTTGGAGAATTTTGAGCATTACTTAACTAGTGTGTGAGATGAGTGCAATTGTGCGGTAGTTTGAGCATTCTTTGGCATTGCCTTTCTTTGGGATTAGAATGAAAACCAACCTTTTCTAGTCCTGTGGCCACTGCTGAGTTTTCCAGATTTGCTTGCATATTGAGTGCAGCACTTTCACAGCATCATCTTTCAGGATTTGAAATAGCTCAGCTGGAATTCCATCACCTCCACTAGCTTTGTTCATAGTGATGCTTTCTAAGGCCCACTTGACTTCACATTCCAGGATGTCTGGCTCTGGGTCAGTGATCACACCATCGTGATTATCTGGGTCGTGAAGATCTTTTTTGTATAGTTCTTCTGTGTATTCTTGCCATCTCTTCTTAATATCTTCTGCTTCTGTTAGGTCCATACCATTTCTGTCCTTTATCGAGCCCATCTTTGCATGAAATGTTCCCTTGGTATCTCTGATTTTCTTGAAGAGATCTCTAGTCTTTCGCATTCTGTTGTTTTCCTCTATTTCTTTGCACTGATCGCTGAGGAAAGCTTTCTTATCTCTTCTTGCTATTCTTTGGAACTCTGCATTCAGATGTTTATATCTTTCCTTTTCTCCTTTGCTTTTCACTTCTCTGCTTTTCACAGCTATTTGTAAGGCCTCCCCAGACAGCCATTTTGCTTTTTTGCATTTCTTTTCCATGGGGATGGTCTTGATCCCTGTCTCCTGTACAATGTCACGAACCTTATTCCATAGTTCATCAGGCACTCTATCAGATCTAGTCCCTTAAATCTATTTCTCACTCAACTGTATAATCATAAGGGATTTGATTTAGGTCATACCTGAATGGTCTAGTGGTTTTCCCTACTTTCTTCAATTTAAGTCTGAATTTGGCAATAAGGACTTCACGGTCTGAGCCACAGTCAGCTCCTGGTCTTGTTTTTGCTGACTGTATAGAGCTTCTCCATCTTTGGCTGCAAATAGTATAATCAATCTGATTTCGGTGTTGACCATCTGGTGATGTCCATGTATAGAGTCTTCTCTTGTGTTGTTGGAAGAGGGTGTTTGTTATGACCAGTGCATTTTCTTGGCAAAACTCTATTAGTCTTTGCCCTGCTTCATTCCATATTCCCAGGCCAAATTTGCCTGTTACTTCAGGTGTTTCTTGACTTCCTACTTTTGCATTCCAGTCCTTTATGCAAAGAGTCGGACAGGACTGAGCAACTGATCTGATCTGATCTGGTAATGAAAAGGACATCATTTTTGGGTGTTAGTTCTAAAAGGTCTTGTAGGTCTTCATAGAACCGTTCAACTTCAGCTTCTTCAGCATTACTGGTTGGGGCATAGACTTGGGTTACTGTGATATTGAATGGTTTGCCTTGGAAATGAACAGAGATCATTCTGTCGTTTTTGAGATTGCATCCAAGTACTGCATTTCGGACTCTTTTGTTGACCATGATGGCTACTCCATTTCTTCTGAGGGATTCCTGCCTGCAGTAGTAGATATAATGGTCATCTGAGTTAAATTCACCCATTCCAGTCCATTTCAGTTCGCTGATTCCTAGAATGTCGACATTCACTCTTGCCATCTCTTGTTTGATCACTTACAATTTGCCTTGATTCATGGACCTGACATTCCAGGTTCCTATGCACTATTGCTCTTTACAGCATCAGACCTTGCTTCTATCACCAGTCACATCTACAGCTGGGTATTGTTTTTGCTTTGGCTCCATCCCTTCATTCTTTCTGGAGTTATTTATCCACTGATCTCCAGGAGCATATTGGGCACTTACTAACCTGGGGAGTTTCTCTTTCAGTATCCTATCATTTTGCCTTTTCATACTATTCATGGGGTTCTCAAGGCAAGAATACTGAAGTGGTTTGCCATTCCCTTCTCCAGTGGACCACATTCTGTCATTGTTTAAAGACCACTGCATTTTTCTGGTAACCTATCTTTTCATATATTTTGCCCATTTTTATATTTGTATGTTAGATTTTTCTTCTAAAAATTCAGGAAGTATATAAATATGTTATCACTCAGTCGTGTCCAACTGTTTGTGACCCTGCCATGGACTGTAGCTCACCAGGCTCCTCTGTCCATGGGATTCTCCAGGCAAGAATACTGGAGTGGATTGCCAATTCCTTCTCCAGAACTCTTTATCTATTTTGGATATTTGCCCTTTCCCTGTGATGTAAGTCTTTTGTTTTTTGCCTTTGCTTTTAAAGATTTTTTTGCCATGCAGGTTTTTTTTAAAAAAGAAAAAGCTTCTTATGAAGAAGTGAAATTCTTATACAGTGCAAGATATCATATAAAGGTGAATATTATTCCATTGCACTAGGGGGAAAGCCTTGGACCAAAATATGGCAACCACTGTTGAAGTTGACTGCTCAACAGAATTTTCTTTTACCATTCTATATTTACTGATTTATTTACTCAAAAATATTTGTTGAGTTCCTAATCTGTGCTGAGGTCTTCCCTGGTGGCTCAGAAGTAAAGAATTCGCCTGCCAATGCAGGAGACGCAGATTCGATCCCTGGGTTGGGAAGATCCCTCGGAGGGGGAAATGGCAACTCACTCCACTATTCTTGCCTGGGAAACCCCATGGACAGAGGAGCCTGGCAGGCTACAGTCCATAGTGTTGCAGAGTGGGACATGCCTTAGCAATTAAACAACAACAACAACAATCTGTGCTGGGCACTGTTATTTGGTATCCTGAGAGCAGAATTGAAAAAGTCGCTCAGTCGTGTCCGACTCTTTGAGACCCCATGGACTGTAGCCTACCAGGGTCCTCCATCCGTGGGATTCTCCGGGCAAAATACTGGAGTGGGGTGCCGTTTCCTTCCCCAGAGAGCAGAATTAGCTGCATCTACAGGTCAAGGGCTCCTATTCCAGCCTGAGTCTTAAGATGTGTGACTTTGGTAATGGCTGCCTTGACATCCTTGTTTCTTAGAGTGTAAATGAGGGGATTGAGGATTGGTGTGAGAATAGCATATGCTACATTGCCCATAATGTGGAAGTCTAGGGGCAGGTCAGCCCTGTAGGCCACATAGGCTATGGCAATGGATGAGTAGTAGGTGCCAACCACCAGGAGGTGGGAGCTGCAGGTGGAGAAGGCTTTGGAGCGTCCTTCTCGGGAGCCAATGCGAAGCACTGAGGCCAGGATGTGGGCATAGGAGAGAAGCACCAGGAGAAGGGGCAGGAAGGACACCACCATGGCGATGCAGAAGCCCATGAGGGTCTGGGGGGTTGTGTCAGAGCAGGAGGCTTGAACTAGAGCCAAATGATCACAAAAGCAGTGGTAGATTCTAGCAATGTTGTCATATGCCATGTGGGAGGTCTTCACTACTGCTGGGATGGGCAGAAGGAGGGCGGTGAGCCAGGCACTGGCTGCCAGGGCAGCATTGGTCTGTGGGGTCATGAGCGCAGTGTAGTGCAGTGGGCGGCAGATAGCCACATAGCGGTCATAGGCCATGGCCACCAGGATGAAGGCTTCAGAGCATGTAAAGCTTTGGAAGAGGTACATCTGCAATAAGCAGGAAGTAAAGCTGAGAAAATGGTCCCCAAACAGGAAAAGGGACAGCATCTTGGGGACAGTGGTTGTGGTGAAGAGGATGTCCAGGGCTGAGAGGTTGATCAGGAAGAAGTACATGGGCTTGTGGAGGCTGGACTCTGCCACCACAGCCACCAGGATCAGGGCATTACCCGTGAGGATGAGAAGGTAGAAAAGGAGAAAAATTAAAAACACAGGGAGGAAGAGGGACTCTGGCAGAGAGGGGATGCCCACCAGGTAGAAGACTGGTGAGCCACCCACTGATCCATTACAGGTTGTGGCCTCCATAGTAAGCCAGAGCTGGATTTCTGGGAGATGGGCAGCTGGAACATCTGGACACTGGAATATCTGGAAACAATAGAATCAAAGGATTCTGGAATGAGAAATCTACAATATTTACACTCTAGTCAAAAAATAAAGGTAATATTACAACCAGCTCTTGAAGACTTATTAGTAGGTTGCGGTATTAACTCCTACCATATGAACCCAAAACTTCTACCTCCTTTCTTTTGTCAAACTAATTATTAATTAACTAATAACCTACCAAATGAAAGACTTGCTATGTTCAGCTGACACAGTGATGAAAATGGAGAAAGCAGGCAAAGTCCCTATTTTCTTAGACTTTACATTTTACTAGGATAATCAGATATAAACAGTTGATTGTTGAATTATGATTGTGAAAAACTCTCTGGAAAGATTTCTGCTAGTCTTCATCTTAGATTTTATGTATCTAGTTTGGGATGTCAGGTCTCTTAAATCAAGTCCTTGAACTCATGCCTCTTCTTTTGCAGTCAAAGTTCCACCATGTTGCTTTGGAAGGACTGCTTTCTCCAAAGTTCTTTGCAACATGCTATTGCTCACATAGTTATCAAGCTTATTCTTCTCTTGTAAGCCTTGAATAGTAGTTCCTCCTGACTCCTTCTAAGCTAGATGTCAGTACTTCCATTTCTGTGTAGAATATAATAGATCACGCTAGCCCAACACTTTCACTGCAGCAATTAGGCAAACCTGAGTGAGTTACACAAATCATATTTTTCAGTAATTTGGAGAAGCATGGGTGCAAGAAGGATTCAATGAGTTGGATTTCCAGGTAGGAGGGGTCCTCCAAAGTGAACCTACAATCACCAGCTCTTTCCTTCTCTGGGAATATGACTCTGAGATTACTCCATCCCTGATGTTGCTTCTAATAAAATCTCTCTCATGCCATTGAATTATAAAAATGCCAAATCTAGACATGGTCAGCCAGGTTTTTTTTTTTCTTTGTAGACAGAAGGGGCAAGAGCTTGCCCAAGATTACACAGCAGAGCTAGGACCAGAACCCAGATCTCTGACTGCCAGACTAAGTCTATTTATTCTATGTTATGTCTTCTGGTGAATCTAGAACTTAAGTTTTCATGTGGAGAGAGATTGGGCAACAATTGTCTCTTTCCATCTCCTTTTCTGAGATGATACTGTCAACAACAACCCTAAATTCCAAATTGTTCTTAAGTTTCTTAAGTGTGGAGGGCGGCATGATTCCCTGTAAGTGGGTGAAGGCTGGTAAAATGTCTTTGTAAAAGACACCTGAAATAAGCCACTCCATTTTGAAGTCTTCCTTGAAAGAAAAAAAAAATGTTCTAGAGGTTGACCCCCATTATCCAAGCAGAAAAGCAAAACTCCTGCACCTTGACTTAAAAGAGTGAACCCTCAGCTGACCAGACCCAGTCTCCCAAAGCCAATCACCAGGTTTGTCTCACACCCAAGTTGATGCAAATCACCTTTATTTTCTTGCATGTTGTAAGAGCTCAGAGAAGTCAATTTTGGATTGAATGTCACTGAGTTAAACTGATTTGGGGTTTTAGGGGCAAAAATCCAGAGCCATCAAGTCCAACTCTTTCTCCCTCCTCTGGCTCATTTCTATTAAGTGGGGGAGACAGATACTGAGTCTGAAGTCTGGAAACTGTTTTCTTAAGGTCAACTGACAATTCATAGTAGAGATGGGTCTTAAACCCAGTGTCTAAGCTCCCATCCAGTATTCATTAAGGACTTTTCATGAGATGATCCCTTAGCCTCCATTTAAAGCTTATCTTCTTACAGCCTTATTTCTCCTGACTGTCATCAAATGGCAACTCCTTGCTCTTGCTTCATTGTTTTTCCACACTAAGCTTCAGTGTTCCCTCCTCCAAGAGGTCTTTGTTGATCTCAGCTGGTTTGGAGGTCTCTTTCCTGGTTTTCACTGTTCACGTGATTTTTTCGGTCATCGCTATGATCACGCTGGATTGTCTCTTCTCTGTTTATGTGTTTGTGGCTCCATCAGACTGGAAGCCCAGGGTTGTAACTAGGCCTGATTTTCTATTTAATGAAGCACCAGCACCCTTCTTAGGAACTTGGGGTTCCAGAGGCAGGGGCCAGAATGCAGTTTCCCAACTGGCTTTGTTTTGCTACTCACTCATAAAATTAGAACGAAAGGATCATTAGCAATAAATAGTCTTAGTCTAACCCTTTGCTTATATAGCAGGGAACACAAAAGGTGGGGGGCTCAGAAGCAGGCTGTCATTTGCCCATGGTCACACAGTAAGTGAATGACAGAACCAGAATTAGACCATCAACAGGGCTGGATTATCACTTTGAGTCCAGGATAGCTAAGCAATGAGCCCAGGCTGCCTCATCTACTTGGGGCCACAAGACAGACCAATAAGTTGATGTTTATTTGCTCATCCTAAAGGCGCTGACACACTTTCCTTCCCTAAACTTCTGCTTGGCAGAGTCGGCCTATGCAACAAACCAACAAAACATGTGTTTAGGGTGCTAGCTAGATAATAACATGAAAAAATGTTAGTGTTCGATATTTTAAAAAAGCATGATTTGATGTAAAAACACAGCAAAAATTGGAAAATTTTTGGACTCCTTTACATTTATTTTGTGGTTTAGATTAAATAATTTTATTTTGAATACATATTTCAGGGGGTGTTTTCAGGACTTAAGAACACTAAACATTGTTAGAAGACCATTTCTTTGGTCAAGATTTTCTATGAGCCAGTTACAGTGCTGGAGGGGACAGAGAACAGAAGAACCAGTCACTGAATGTCGAACCTCACACCATGCATTTCTCCTCCCATCATGAAATCTTGCCAGGGAGTGGTTATGCCCCTTCAACAAAGGAGAAACTTAGGGTTGAAGAAGAACAGATATTTGTTCAAGGCTGGTGAGGGGTGAGAGCAGAGGATGTTCTGGAGCCAACCTGCTGGCAAAAGACTGAGCCCTGCCTGGCAGCCCAGAGTCCTGGCCCCTTGCTTGCTGTGACTTTGGGCCTCGAGGCCTCAGTCTTCCCATCTGCAAAATGAACACCTTGGGAGAGATAATCTCCTTCAACTCAATATACACTTTTTAATGTCCCCTCTGGATTTGGCCCTGCAAAGGGTCTGAGCTGAATGCCTCCTGGCCTAAGACTCTAGAAAAGAGAGTAAGGTTCTCCCATTTATTAAGCTCCTGGTGCATGCTTCATTCTTTATAGTTATTGTGTCATTGTACAGCTCTACAACTCCCAAATCTATGCCCTTCTCTCATATTCCCCTACCCCATGCTATTCCCACAGAAAAGGAGAATAGATGTGAATTATAGAGTTTGGGTTTATTACCTGGAATTAGAAAGACCTGGGTTTCCATTCTCTCTCTGCCTCTTTCACTTTCCCTCTCGAACTGCAGTTCTCTCCTCTGTGACTCAGTGTTGACGGACACCTTGTTGAATATTCCCATTTCTTTTACCATCCTCAGCCTTGCTTCCTTGTGAGAATCTCTTACAAGATTATTGGCCTCTTGATTATGACTGCACATCCCTGTCTGTCCTGCCAAGGTGGCTGACCTGGGGTCACATAGTCAGACTGTGTGTGCACATGGGGATCTGGATGCTAGCACAGCACGTGTGTATGCCTGGACTTCTGGCCTCCCTGAGCTTGCCTACCCATCCACCCCAGACTTTTCTCCCTTCTGAACACTCCCTCCCCAGCCCAGCTCACCTTCTGTGCCTGATCCACCTTGGTGTCTTCTGTGGAATCATCACACTTGGCCCTGGGGAAAGGGCCAGGTTGGAGCCGAGCCCGGCCCATTAAAGCCCAAAGCCAGGCCCTGTGGGGGTGCTCTCCTTCAAGTTGGCTCCCCTATGAGACCCCACATCTGCCCACTGGGAACACTTCCTAGGGTGGAGTGGGGGACTTGGCCCTTGGCTTTGCAGAAAATGAAAACAGTGTCATTAACCATCCTCATGGGTCCCAGAACTTTATCACTAACAAAGCAGTTTGATTCCTGTTTTCCTAGCTGGTCTCACAATAGCCAGTAGGATGATTCCTACTATATGGCATTTGAGGAAACTGAGATCTGGAGAAGTAGAGTGACTTGACCTAGGTCACATGGGTTGCTGGTGGCAGAGCTGGGATTTGGACCCCAAATCTGGTTCAGCAGTGCATCATCTCATGGCTGAGACCTGAGTTCTTTCCAATGATGTCACCTTAACCTCACTGAGCCTTCCTTCCCTTATCTTGTAAGAGTATAAGTGGCTACCGGGAAGATTTCGTGCTTAGCCCAGTGTCTATCACATGATAAACATTCAGTTAAGTGAGAGCTATTATTTTTTTTTCTGATTAAACAAATAGACTGCAACATTGACTTTAAACACTTTGCTTGATGAACGGAAGGTGAATATTTTGCTAATAGTCAAGCTTTATTTATTTGGCTGTGTTGGGCCTTACTTGCCTCCTGCAGGACCTTCTGTTGTGGCTTTTAGGCTTAACTGCGCCATGGCATGTGGGATTTTATTTTCCAGGCCAGAGATTGAACTTGAGTGCCCTGCACTGCAAAGTAGATTCTTAACCACTGGACCACTAGGGAAGTCTCCATAACTATTATTTTAATGAACTTAACTAGGCAACCCTGTCCCATGATTAGAATATAATCAGTGCTGCTGTATGTGAGGTGGGGGTCTGTGCCCCACCCCCAGGCAGTGCCACAGCCTGTTCCTGCCTCAGGCTTTCTGATTCTCTCCTTTGGCTCCACAGCTGTCTTTCCGTTATTCTTTCACTCATGTGTATAAAATGTTAAAAAAAAAAACAAAAAACAGTTTTTTTAAAATTTCACAAGTAACAAATAGATCCCATTGTTAAGTATTTTCATCAATTCAGAGCTTTATTGAATAAAAAATGGAAATTTTCTTCACATCAGCCCTTCCGCACAGTTCCCCTTCCCTCCTCACAAGTCATCACTATGACCGATCTGGTGTGTTCCTTTCAGACCTTTTCTAAACATTTGTGTGTGCATAGCTATGTTTTGCTTTTAACATAAATGGAATCATTTTGTACTTATTGTGTCACTTATATTCTAACTTAATAAGTCTTGGAATCTATGTCTGATCTACTTCATTCTTTTATCTGACATTTGGTATTTGATGGTATGGATATTATATACTTTATCTAATAATCATCCTGCTAGAGGTTATTTGAGCTATATCCAATTATTGATATTATGAATGTTGTAATTAACATACTTTAAAAAAATTTACTTTTAATTGAAGGATAATTGCTTTACAATGGTGTATTGGTTTCTGTCATACGACAATGGTAGTCAGCCATAAGTATACATATGTCCTCTCCCTCTTGAACCTCCCTCCCACCCCCCACCCCATCCCACTCCTCTGGGTTGTCACAGAGCACCAGACTGAGCTGTTTGTGTTATAGAGCAGCTTCCCACTAACCGTTTCACATATGGTAATGCATATGTTTCACCGTCACTCTCTCACTTTGGCCCACCCTCTCCTTCCCCTTGTTCACAAATCCGTTCTCTATGACTGCATCTCTATTCTTTCCCTGAAAATAGGTTCATCAGTACAATTTTTCTAGATTTCATATATATGCATAGGATATTTGTATTTCTCTTTCTGGCTTACTTCATTCTGTATAACAGGGTCTAGGTTCATCCACCTCACTACAACTGGCTCAGATTTGTTCCTTTTTATGGCTGAGTAATATTTCATTGTAAAAACGTACCACATATTCTTTATCCATTCATCTGTTGATGAACATCTAGGTTGCTTCCATGTCTTGACTATTGTAAATAATACTGCAATGAACATTGGGGTACATGTGTCTTTTTGAATTATGATTTTTCTCAGGGTATATGGCCAATAGTGGAATTGCTGGTTCATCTGATAGATTGATTCATAATTTTTAAAGTAATCTCCATACTGTTCTCTGTAGTAGCTGTATCACTTTACATTCCTACATGCAGTGAAAGAAATTACCCTTCTCTACACATCCTCTCCAGATTTATTGTTTGTAGATTTTTTTTGTTGATGATCATTCTGACTGGTGTGAGGTGATCGGTTCAGTTCAGTTCAGTTCAGTCACTCAGTAGTGTCTGACTCTTTGTGATCCCATGGACTGCAGCACGCCAGGCCTCCCCGTCCATCATCAACTCCCGGAGTCCACACAAACCCATGTCCATCGAGTCAGTGATGCCATCCAACCATCTCATCCTCTGTCGTCCCCTTCTCCTCCTGCCTCAATCTCTCCCAGCATCAGGGTCTTTTCAAACGAGTCAGCTCTTTGCATCAGGTGGCTGAAGTATTGGAGTTTCAGCTTCAACATCAGTCCTTCCAATGAACACCCAGGACTGATCTCCTTTAGGATGGACTGGTTGGATCTCCTTGCAGTCCAAGGGACTCTCAAGAGTCTTCTCCAACACCACAGTTCAAAAGCATCAATTCTTTGGTGTTCAGCTTTCTTCACAGTCCAACTCTCACATCCATACATGACTACTGGAAAAACCATAGCCTTGACTAGACGAACCTTTGTTGGCAAAGTAATGTCTCTGCTTCTTAATATGTTATCTAGGTTGGTCATAACTTTCCTTCCAAGGAGTATATGTCTTTTAATTTCATGGCTGCAGTCACCACCTGCAGTGATTTTGGAGCCCAAAAAATAAAGTCAGCCACTGTTTCCACTGTTTCCCCATCTATTTGCCATGAAGTGATGGAACTGGATGCCATGATCTTAGTTTTACCTTATTGTAATTTTGATCTGTGTTTCTCTATTAATGAGCAATGTTGAGCACTTTCTCATGTGTTTATTGGCTATCTGTATGTCCTCCTTAGAGAAATGTCTGTTTAGGTCTTCACCCATTTTTTGATTGGGTTGCTTGTTTTTCTGGTGTTGAGCTCCATTAGCTGCTTGTATACTTTGGAGATTAATCTTTTGTTGGTGGTTTCATTTGCAGTTCTTTTCTCCCATTCTGTAACATACATTTGAGGCGCACATATGCCCAAATATATCTCTGAGATAGACTCTTAGAAATAGGAATTCTGGAGTGAGCAGTAAGTAGGTTTTGTTTTATTTTATTTCTTAAAATTCATTTTTATGGAGTACAGATGTTTGCACTTTGTATTAGTTTCTACTGTATGAATAGATTTTATTTTATAGATTTTAAAATCTGCATGTGTGCATGGACAGGGATGATCCCAGCTTCAAACCCACAGAGTCTAAGAACACTGAGAAGAGACTTCCATAGTTAATATCTACTCACTATAGATTTATAACTGCAGGATGCAAGGTTACTAAGCCTTGGCAGCTGAGTACAAATCTTCATGGAAACCAAAACCTGGTACCGCATCCCCTCCTGATCTAATGAACTTCATGATGGAGCTGGAGATGGTTTTGGAAGTTTCTTTGAATAATAAACGAGAACTATATATGTCGTCTCTTCCTCTCCAGATCTACTCTTTTTGATCGAAGAGAGAAATTTGAGTTGGGGATAAATTTATACATGTGGATCACTGCTTCTGGATGGTAAAGGTAAATGCTGAAAGTGTTTCTGGGGGAGATAATCTAACCATTCTTAGGTAAAAGGCAAAAAATTTTATAGAATAACCAGATTGTTAGGTGGACTCTTTTGTTCGGTTTTCTGTTTCTCAGACACTACCTAACTCCTTAATAAACAACCAGAGCCAGCTTTTGGCAGCATGAGGATGACTAAAGGCTTTCTGGGATGTTATGGATGAAATTAATTGAAAGACTTGGAAACTTGGGCTAGAGGAACCTACATGGATCACAACAGTTAAGTCAGAGAAAACAAGCACAAACCAAGATTTAGATTCCTTTTAGGTTTCTAACTTTATTTTGTTTTACTAAAGAAAATGAACCTAAATAGAAGAGCTAACCAGTTGGCTGAGATTTCCATGCAAAAAGCCATTATTCTAAGACTTACTGTTATCACATTATGGAATAAAATATGATTTATCTCTTTACCTCTGAGAATAAAAATGTTCTCAAACTTCTAGGAAATTACTGATTCTTCTATAACTATGGTGACAAATAGTCATCAGAACTTTTTTAAACCTGTTTTCGTCACTCAATGACAGTTCTGCATCAGTACACATATTGCTGAAAGCCAGCCAATCAATCAGTCACCCAGCAACTACTTCACTCCGGTAACCATACTTCCACAGCTAAAGGCAAACCGATCCCTAGATACTCCTACTCCTGAAAGTCCACCAACCCCTAATCTCCACATTTTCCACAACTCTATTTAAGATCAGCTTCCTGTGTTGCTCAAAAATAAACCATGCCAGAAACTATAGCTTTCCTGTGCTTAAGCTAGTGATGAACTCAGCTTTTCGTTTCAGATGTTGTATGGTGATCTCTTTTAACATTTCTTATTTATGTCTCTGTAGATGGTATTAATGCCTTTCTTTTCATTTTTATTTTAGTAATTAGCTCTTCTTTCTTTTTTCATGGTCAGTCCAGATAAAGTTCTGTCAAGTTTGTTGATACATTTAAAGAATCAGTGTTGGTTTTGTTTATCTTCTCTGCAGCTTTTCTGTTCTCTTTTCATTAATTTTCAGTCTAATCTTTATCATTATCTCATGCCTACTGCTTGCTTTGAATTTAGTTTGCTTTCCTTTTCTAATATCTTAAAGTTAAAAATTAGGTTATTAATTTTGAGATTCCCCTTTTTTAATATAAATATTAAAATAAGTATTTACAGCTATAAATTTCCCTCTAAGCATTGTTCTGGGCTTCCCTGGTAGCTCAGCTGGTAAAGAATCCACCTGCAATGCAGGAGAACCCAGTTCTATTCCTGAGTTGGGACAATTCCCTGCAGAAGGGATAGGCTACCCACTCCAGTATTCTTGAGATTTCCTGGTGGCTCAGACAGTAAAGAATCTGCCTGCAACATGGGAGACCTGGGTTTGACCCCTGGATTGGTAAGATTCCCCTGGGGGAGGGCATGGCAACCCACTCCAGTATTCTTGCCTGGAGAATCCCCATGGACAGAGGAGCCAGGCGGGCTACAGTCCATGGGGTTGCAAAGAGTCTGGCACTACTGAGCGACTAAGCACAGCACAGCACAAGCACTGTTTTAGCTGCATCTCATAAGTTTTGATATATTATGTTTTCATTTTCATTCATTTCAAAATATTTTCTGATTCCCATTGTGATATCTTTTTTTGACCCATTGGTTATTTAGGAGTGTGCTGTTTAATTTCTAAATATTGTGGAACTAGTATTCAGTAACAGGCTTCCTTGGTGTCTCAGACAGTAAAGCATCTCCCTGCAATGTGGGAGACCTGGGTTCGATTCCCCAGTTGGGAAGATCCCCTGGAGGAGGGTATGGCAACCCACTCCAGTATTCTTGCTTGAAGAATCCCCACGACCAGAGGGGCATGTTGAGCTACAGTCCACAGGGTTGCAAAGAGTCGGACATGACTGAGTGACTAAGCACAGCACAGCACAGCACAGCATTCAGTGACAACCTTTATTATTTTAAAGAAAGCATAGAAAAAGTGTGCATATTATTTTTTTAATGTATTGCTTAGAACCAAAAAAAGTTAGTGTAGAAATAATGAAGTCAAAGGTGAAACTAGACAAGGTTAGTGTGAACAATTCTGGCAATATACTTGAAAAAACATAAGAAGATAAAAGAAATTAAAGTGAACCATGTTATTAGGAATACAAACAGAAAGAACAAAATAAGAATTTGGTATACTATAACAACTTCATTTACCATAAAGAATATAAACAATCAATGCATAAAAATAGTATTACAGGGACCTCCCTGTCAGTCCAGTGGTTAAGAATCCTCACTTTCACTTTGTGAGTCTGATCCTTGGTCAGGGAACTAAGACCCCACATACTGTGAAGTGTGGCCAGAAAAGAGTGTTACATAAATATGCTTCCCGGGTAGCTCAGCTGGTAAAGAATCCATCCCGATTTGATTCCTGGGTTGGGAAGATCCCCTGGAGAAGGGATAGGCTACCCACTCCAGTATTCTTGGGCGTTCCTGATGGCTCAGATGGTAAAGAATCTGCCAGCAATTCAGGAGACCTGGATTCGATTTCTGGGCTGGGAAAATCCCCTGGAGAAGGGAACAGCTACCCACTCCAGTTTTCTGGCTTGGAGAATTCCACAGACAAAGGAGCCTGGCAGGCTACAGTCCATGGAATTACAAAGAGTCAGACATGACTGAGCAACTTTAACTTTCAAGAAAGAATTTTCACTTTGCATAAGTGATAAGTAAAGTCAGCTTTAGAATTCAGCATTCTAATTAAGTTTAAACATATTTTAAACTAGTTTTTGAAATCTTAGAATCATTTTTTAAATTATTTTTTAATATTTCTTCTTCCCTCCTCTCCAAGTAATATTGAGTAGCATTGAAATATGAAATATAATACATTGTAGGCTCATGATATACATACTTAATACATGACAGCTTGTGTCATTTAGCTGACAGATTTGATTTTTCTGACAAGAAGCTTAGGTAGCCATTTGTGAGGACAGATTACTTTTAAAAAATCCGATCATCTCTGCCTGTAATACAGCTTGGCTTATGTGATTACTCCAATGCTTAGTTTTTTTTTGAAAGTCTCCACTGGGAAGAATCATTAGGACTATTAGTTGTGCACCCTGTGACTCAGGATGAGCACTACACTTTTAAATTAAAGTGAAATTGATTTTCAGGAAATATTTTCCTGATGTAAGTACACCTTATCTGAGTTTAATGTAAGAAGGTTCTGTAGGCTATAAACCTAACTCAGATAGGACCTTAACACTGGCAGGCAGTCATCCTATATGTCCCTGCTTTGTTCCCTTGTCTTTTCTTCTACATGTCTTTTTCATTCCTTCTCTTCTCAGTCCATAGATACCTATTCCCATTGTCACTACAGCGAGTGAGGAGAGAAGTCCCTCAGAATTCCATCCCATCTTCACTCACCTACCAGCATCTGTGCTCACACCCTGCCTAGGAAGGTGGTCTGTTCCCATGAACTTTTCACGCTCCTGTCTGAAGCCAGTCCTTTCAGTAATGTTCCCTTCTGCCTCGTATCACCAAGTTTTTTACTCTCTCCTGGATTATTTCCATCAGTGTACAAATATGCTGTTTTTACTCCCATCTTAAACTACGGATTAAATTTTTATTTTTTAGGATTCAAAAAGTTTAAAATACAGATAGACTGTGATTTTAGGGGGTAAGGAAAGGACAGTATATGACAAAATATGTTCATTAAGAAGAAAAAAATGTTCAGTATTTATAAGATGTAACAGTGGAAACAGTGGCTGACTTTATTTTTCTGGGCTCAAAAATCACTGCAGATGATGATTGCAGCCATGAAATTAAAAGACACATACTCCTTGGAAGGAAAGTTATGACCAACCTAGATAACATATTAAAAAGCAGAGACATTACTTTGCCAACAAAGGTCTGTCTAGTCAAGGCTATGGTTTTTCCAGTAGTCATGTATGGATGTGAGAGTTGGACTATAAAGAAAGCTGAGCACCAAGAATTGATGCTTTTGAACTGTAGTGTTGGAGAAGACTCGAGAATCCCTTGGACTGCAAGAAGATCCAACCAGTCCATCCTAAAGGAGATCAGTCCTGGGTGTTCATTGGAAGTACTGATGTTGAAGGTGAAACTCCAATACTTCAGCCACCTGATGCAAAGAGCTGACTCATTTGAAAAGACCCTGATGCTGGGAAAGATTGAGGGCAGGAGAAGAAAGGGATGACAGAGGGTGAGATGGTTGGATGGCATCACCGACTCAATGGACATGGGTTTGTGTGGACTCCAGGAGTTGGTGATTGACAGGGAGGCCTGGTGTGCTGTGGTTCATGGCATTGCAAAGAGTTGGACACAACTGAATGACTGAACTGAACTGAATTAATATTTCCTTAAAAAGTGAAAGCAAATTCAGTAGATAATAGTAAATACAAAATACAAAATAATTCAGTGTTAGATCAAGGTATTTTTCAGTTACATTAGTATGTTACTCTCTGAATATTCAATCTGTAATAACAGTGTTCTTTGAATGAATACTATGCATAAAATTATTTATAACAAAACTTGTAGCAATATACAAATATATTTATACATACTTTTTAAAAAAATATTCTTTTCCCTTCAATATCTCAAGATATTGAATACAGTTCCCTGTGCTATACTTTAGGACCTTGTTTATCTATTCCAAACATAATAGTTTGCATCCACCAACCCCAAACTCCCAGTCTATCCCTCTCCTCCCCTCTCCCTTGGCAACCACAAGTCTGATTAAATTTTTAAAATCAGGGTCCTGAACAATACTATAATATGCTACCATTCCTCTAAGACAGAGTGGAAACATGGCCAAAATTGCCATATTTTAAAATAATATAGTCATGTTATTTATTATGCATATATTTATAAATATATGGTTTTGCTTATGTTAAAAATGGAAAGAAAAAAAAAACCAAAAATGAATAAAAATTGTTTCTTTAAGGGGGATGCAACAGGTGCAGGGAGCAGAAATGGAGGCTAGAATTCACTAAAAAATGACTTTTTTCATAATTTTGACTTAGAATTGTTTTATTTGTGACTTTAGAATCAGGTATGGGGACTTTGGACATGGAACAACAGACTGGTTCCAAATAGGAAAAGGAGTATGTCAAGGCTGTATATTGTCACCCTGTTTATTTAACTTATTTGCAGAGTACATCATGAGAAACGCTGGACTGGAAGAAACACAAGCTGGAATCAAGATTGCCAGGAGAAATATCAATAA
>NW_011494823.1:2013325-2027394 GCF_000754665.1 Bison bison bison | reverse complement strand
CTGACTTGATGGATGTGAGTCTGAGTGAACTCTGGGAGTTGGTGATGGACAGGGAGGCCTGGCGTGCTGCAATTCATGGGGTCGCAAAGAGTCAGACATGACTGAGCAACTGATCTGATCTGATGGGGACTTCCCTGGCAGTCTAGAGACTAGGACTCCTTGCTACCACTGTGAGGGGGCATGGGTTCAATCCCAGGTTGGGGAACAAAGATTCCACATGTCATGTGGTATGGCCAAAAACTGATATAATTTTTTTTAATCAGGTATGAAGACACTCATTATTATTTACTGGAATTCTCACTCTCTGCTAATGCCCTTGCTTTAAGTTCCACTTAAGTGCTGCACCTTTATCACAGTTTGTTAAGGAAAATGTTCTTCCCTTTAACCCATGCCATGAAAATGTCATTTCCTGCTCCATTCACTATTCTGAGAATGGTTTTCCCTTCCTGCCTGTTTGGGTGGGGGTTGGGGGGAGCCTAACAGTGTAGAGAACTACATCCTGATCCCTTTTTGACTTGTGTTATTCCTGAAAGGGATTGGGTGTTAAAATCCTTTGGGTTTAATTGAGTGTTAACTCCATTTCTTTCTCTTATTTGGCTGTGCTGGGTCTTTGTTGCTTTGTACTCCTGGCTTTCTCTAGGTGCAGAGAGCAGGGGCTGCTCTTGGTTATGGTGCCCAGGCTTCTCCTTGTTGTGGCTTCTCTTGTTGCGGAGCACTGGCTCCAGGCTCATGGGCTTCAGTAGTTGCATGTTTCCTCGGGGGCATGTGGGATCTTCCTGGACCAGGGATGGAAGCCATGTTGCCTGGTCAGCACTAGAGTGAAATCTCTCCTTCTCCAACGGGAGCAGTTTAGGGCTTCTATTCAATCAGTTCACATCTATCATGGTGTTAACTCCATGAGGAATCCCAGACAAACAGAAACAAGTCCATAGGTTAACAGTATGTATGGAAGACATTTTTATTGATATCTTGGATTAGATATTACCCTGGGTTCTTGCTGCCCCTTGTGCATCCCTCTGAAACATCATCTACCTCACTACACTTTTTCCACCCATGTCTGTCTTCCTAACAATTCACCCATCTGAGTGAATTGAGGGCGGTGATGGTCCTGAATTACCTCTGTCTCTTAGCCTTTACAGTATAGACTGTGCGGGTGTGCATGCATGGTAAGTCGCTTCAGTTGTATCCACCTCTTTGTGACCCTATGAACGTAGCCCGCCAGGTTCCTCTGTCCATGGGATTCTTCAGGCAAGAATACTGGAGTGGGTTGCCGTGCCCTGCTTCAAGGGATCTTGTCGGCCCAAGGATTGAACCCACGTCTCTTACGTCTTCTGCGTTGGCAGGCAGATTCTTTACCACTAGCACCACCTGGGAAGCCCACTATATAGATTAATACTTCCAAGATGCTCAGTAAAGACTTCTTAAATGAATGGACAAAGGAAGAAAATGATATTCAGCAGCTGGATGCTTACCATGGATGTAGAAACCACCACCATCCATTGTACCCCTGGGAAGACTTGGACCAAACATTGAGAACTACTATCGGAAACTCTGCCCAATGGAATGATGCCTTGTCAGAGGTTATAATGAGATACAATATTCATACAGAGCAGAACTGTATAAAGCCTAAATATATAGTTTATTGTAAAGAAAATACTCATGTCACCATCACTCAGGAGAGAATGAAACACTGACAACACCTCATAAGCCCCCCGGCAGCCCTCTCTGAGAACAACCCTCTCCCTGCAGAAATAACCATGATTTTGATGTTTGCAATAAATATACCTTCTCTTTTCATCATAGTTAATGACATCTGTGTGCACTGATAAAAAATGTATTTAGCTTTGCCTGTCTTTAAGCTTTATACAACTGAAATCATATCCCATGTAGGATATGAGTTGTGATTCTTTCAGTACTGTGAGATTCTTCTGGGTTGTTGCATGTATACATAATTCCTTCATGTTTTATTGGCGTATAGTGTTACATTTTAGGAACATTTCACAAATTGGGGAAATGCTGCTGTTGCTAGATCATAGAATATGTGTGTCTTCAACATCATAAGAGAATGATAAAGTGTTTTCCAAAATGGCTGTACCAATTAGCATTCCCACTCTCCATGTATGAGAGCTCCATCCATCCACATCCTAGGCAACCCGGGTCTCATCAGACTTTGGCATTTTAGCCAGTCTGATTGGTTTCTAGTGGCAACTATTTGCTGTTGTAATTTACACTTCTATTACTAAAGAGCTTGAGCACATTTTCTTATATTTATTGGACATTTGTTTATTCCCTTTAGTGCAGTTTTTTGCTGTAGCTGTATTTTTTTTTTAATGGCTTGACTACCTGTTTTAAAAACTGATTTGATTTTCTGTATATCCTGGCTATGAATCTTGAGTCTTTTTGTTGGTGATATACATAAGAAATGACTTCTTTTGTTCTGTAGACCGGCTTTCCAGTCTGTTTATGATGCCTTTGGATGAATAGAAATTTTACATTTTAAAGCAGTCAAATTTATGCTTTTTTTCTCTACATTTAGAGTTTTAAATATCTTACTTAAGAAATACTTTTCTTCTCCAAGATCAAGACTATAGTCTCCTACACAGTTGTATAGTTCCGCCTTTCCTATTTAAGTTGAGATTGATTTTTGTGTGTTTGAGGTAAGAGACAAATTTCATCTTTTGACATGTGGATATCTGATAGTTCTAATACTATCATACACTGATATACAGTGTTATTTAAATATCAATTGCCCATGTAGTCAAGGGTCTGTTTCTGGGCTCTCTGCTGTTTTTCATTGATCTACGTGTCTATCTATGTCTTAATAACTACTTTGTGTGCATTGCTGTCCTTATTCTTACTTTAGACCTATTATGTTAAAAAAATCTAATTGATACTTTTCAGAAGATGCTTTACATACTGTATCTGACATTCTTATTTCTTTCCACAAAAGAATTGATTTCATTACTTAGCTTTTCATTAATTTTGGAAAGGGAAGCTCCAATCCTGCATTTTTGGTCCTGCTACAAGTCATTCTTTCCTTCAAAAATTTTTTATGGCATTCTCTCTTCTTAACACACAGGTATCCTGGATGCAGGATTAACCGTATCTAAGGATCAAAGGTCCTCAGAATGCCCTAGGTCTTGAGGACATGATATTTTGGTGATGGCTGCTTTGACATCCTTGTTCCTCAGCGTGTAGATGAGAGGGTTGAGGACAGGTGTGAGAATAGCAAACACCACGTTGCCCACGATGTGGAAGTCGAGGGGCAGGTCAGCCCTGTAGGCCACATAGGCTATGGCAATGGATGAGTAGTAGGTGCCAACCACCAGGAGGTGGGAGCTGCAGGTGGAGAAGGCTTTGGAGCGTCCTTCTCGGGAGCCGATGCGAAGCACTGAGGCCAGGATGTGGGCATAGGAGAGAAGCACCAGGAGAAGGGGCAGGAAGGACACCACCATGGCGATGCAGAAGCCCATGAGGGTCTGGGGGCTGGTGTCAGAGCAGGAGGCCTGGACCACAGCTAAGTGGTCACAGAAGCAGTGGTAGATGTAAACAGTGCTGTCAAAAGCCATGTGGGAGGTCTGCACCACTGCTGGGATGGGCAGAAGGAGGGCGGTGAGCCAGGCACTGGCTGCCAGGGCAGCATTGGTCTGCGGGGTCATGAGCACAGGGTAATGCAGCGGGCGGCAGATAGCCACATAGCGGTCATAGGCCATGGCCACCAGGATGAAGGCTTCAGAGCAGGAGAAGCTGTGGAAGAGGTACATCTGCAGGAAGCAGGCAGAGAAGCTGAGGTAGTGATCCCCAGGTAAGAGGAGGGATAGCATCTTTGGGACAGTGGATGTGGTGAGGAGGATATCCAGGGCTGAGAGGTTGATCAGGGAGAAGTACATGGGCTTATGGAGTCTGGGCTCTATCACCACGGCCACCAAGATCAGGGCATTTCCCACCAGGATAAGCAGGTAGAAGGACAAGAAGATGAAGAAGACAGGGAGGAAGAAGACGTCCTGTAGAGAGGGGATGCCCACCAGGTAGAAGATGGGTGAAGAGTCTTTTGATCCATTACAGGCTGTGGCATACATGGTGGGAGAGAGCTATATGCCAGGGAGACAGGCAGTCAGAGCATCTGGAAACTAGACAAAACAGAAGTTTGGAAGGAAATTTCTGTATAGTTCACTCTACGATTGCAATCCAAATCATTTATGACTGAGTTTAGAGGACTGGGGCTATCATTCTTCCATCTTAACCCACAATTTTCTCCTTCCTTCTTCCATAATGTATTTAGTAAGTACCTACAGTGCACAAGGCTGTGAGAAGGTAAATAAGGTGCATAAGGGCCCTGCCTTTACTAGGCTTAAATTCTAGTAGAAGGATGGTAGGTTTAAAAGCAAACCACATAGGCATTCCCTGGTGGTCTAGTGGTTAAGACTCTGTACTCCCAATGCAGAGAGCCTGAATTTAATCCCTGGTCAGGGGACTAGGTCCCACATACTGCAACGAAGATTCCCTATGTGGCAACTGAGACCCAGAAGAGACAAATTAATAAATAAATATTTTTTAAAAGCCAATCACATGGTTAATTACTAGTTACAGCTATGATAAGTGCCTTGAAAGAGCTTCTGTTCCTTCTCTGCTCCACGTCCCACAGTATCTTTTGAGCATCAGATCTTAGATGATCGCATAAGATTTCCTACGTCATTGCTTCTTCTTTTGCTCTTGTTTCAAGTTCTACTAAGTGACATCACTCTACCACATCACTAGAAAGAGCTGATTTTTCCAATATTTTTTGAAGCATGCTGCTTGCCCAGGCTACTCATTACCCAGGGAAGGGCTCCCCTTTCATTTTCCGGGTTCAGAAACTCTGCCAGTTTCTCTCCCTGCCAAGTTCTCTGGGTGCTCTCTCTCTCATGTTTCAGTGATGGGAAGGACCCATGCCTTCAGAGGGACTGCCCTCTTCCTGATGGAGCCCCAGCTGATGGTGCATCTTCTCCTCCTTCAGGGTCTGTCAGCATCCTTCCTCCTGGCTGCCCCTGCCCAGCCAGTGTTGTATTTAGCTCTTTGATGCCAACTGTGGTGTGGGCTCCTCCAAATATCAGCTGAGAAGACACAAGGAGCTGTCATGAGAGCTAGAAAGGACCCAGAGAACTGAAAACAGTAGTTGCCCAAATAGAAAAACCTCATACCGTAGGTTGTTCATTAAATGTGCGCTGAGGTCAAACTCAGGGACTGCTGAGGCAATTTTGGCTCATCCCTACTTCAGGACGAGCCTCTAATGAGCGGTCCCGGTAGTTTTATGTTTACAACTCCATCACTGCTGTTTGAACTCTATTGATGTCATCAAGCGACTGTCCTTGAAATTCTTAGGAACAACAGCTACTTTCTTTCTTTTCTAAAACAAATGCAAAACAGACTAGCTACAAACACCCTTCATATCCTATAATCATAGAGTGTCAGACTGGAACAAAAAGTTTTTTTAAATCTTCAATTCCAACTCATTTCCCCTACCCCACACTTCTTGCCCACCTTTAAAAAATTCACTAGTTTGCTCTGTGATGGATTTGGATTGTACAGTCTGGCTTCTAGATTTGGAAGTGGGGACTGGCAACTACTTTGTCTAAAATGAGCACAGGAAGGACAACTGTCCTGTGTGTGTGCTCCTGGAAAGAGAATCTCAGAGGTCACACCAAGGACCTGGCAAGAGACTGACCCAATTGTCTCCATGTTAAAGGGTTCACTCTCAGTTAACCAGAATTCTGGTCCAACAAGTATGGTCACCAGGTTTTTTTCACACCTGAAGGACTGCAAACTGCACTGCCCTGGACATTTCTGCCCTCGGGGAAGCATCTGTGGCTGCTGGTCCTGGGTGAGGCAGAGCAGGGGATTGGAGGGGCAGAAAGACAGGGAGCCGAAGCCAGAGGGGCCCTAAGGGAGCCATAAAGTCAAGTTCCCTTCCCCCTTGCAGATGGAGAGAGGGATGCTGAGACCCCAAAGGAGAGGTGGCATGCGGTTTTTCACACCAACTGGTGCTGGACTGTCCAACAGGCAGACTAGGCATATGCTGGGCCACCAGCCAAGCAGGGGCACCAAGAATACTTTTGGAAAGAATTTAACATTTAATCTTTCAAAGCACAATTCAGCTGGTTATCTTAGGAAATATCTAATTAGCTGGACTTTCGTACACTATTTTGCAGGTTAGGGTTCTCATTTTGTTTTGGATTTCGCACTACATCTGAGTGATGCAGTCCTGTGCTTAGGATCTTTTGTTGCTGTACTTAATCACTCAGTCCTGTCCGACTCTGCAACTCCGTGGTCTGTAGCCCACCAGATTCCTTTGTTCATGGGATTTCCCAGGCAAGAATACTGGAGTGGCTTGCCATTTCCTTCTCTAGGAGATCTTCCTGATCTAGGAATCGAACCTGCATCTCCTGCATTGCAGGCAAATTCTTTACCGCTGAGCCACTAGGACCTAATAGGTACTATTTCCCAGGGCACAGAACTTGCCCTAGCAGGTCCTCCCTGTTGGGATTGTCCAGGAGAATGTTACAGTGCAGGTGGGGACAGGGAAGGGTAGAGAATCACCAAGGATCCAACCTTAAGCTTTGCTTCATGTGCATCATCTTCTCCCATCATCCAGCCCTGCCAGGGAGTAGTTGTTCCCTTCAGCATATGAGAAACTGAGGGTTGGAACAAGACCCTTGTTTAAGGCAATGGTTGGTGAGGGGTAAGAGCACAGGTAATTCTGGAGCCAGCCTGCTGTAGAAGAGCCCTGCCTTTAGCAACCAGAAGTCCTGGCTCCTGGACCAGCTCTGCCACTCACTTCTTGTGACTCTGGTGTATGGCTGTTAGCATAACCGATGCCATCTTGGCCCCTTTCAGTGTCTCCTGTCCTTCCACTGACCCTAACCAGGACTGTACTATGCAGTAAACCACTTCTCTGTCATCAAGGGCTTTGTAGTTAACAGATATTGTTTAATAATGAGGATCATGTGGCCTCTATGCTGTTAGTCCCCAAACAATGCTGAAAATCTTCTGTGATGTACTCCCAGCACTCACAAGACCAGTCATCCATTCATTAATCTCGATTTAGGAATGCATATCCTGCCTCCAAACACTTACCCCCATGCCCTAGATTAACTATAAAATTGTCCCTGTGGCCCCTCCGTGGTGCATAGTGCAGCTATGAATGCTTCCAGATTGCTGTCTGCTTGATCTTGATGAGTTACCCTATAATAAAACCATCTTGTAAGTTACCCTATAATAAAAAGATCCATTGATCATATGGAGCTGCCTGCCTCATTTTACAGTCTCAGAATGCCTTCTCAATTTGGCGGATACTTTTCATTCCCTCCATCCTCCAACACTTGGTTTTCTCATCTGTGTAGTGATGGGTTTAGAGGAAAAGAACTCTGAGGGGTTTCTAATCTGATGAACCCTTTTCCAAGTGTCTGCTCTGTGTCTGGCAGACCACATGTTACATAGTCCATGACCCAAAGGGAGAGGGCGAGGGAGAGGGCTCTCCCAGCTAGTGAGCACCTGCTGCCAGCCAGAGGCTTTATCTGCAGCGTGTCCTGAGGGCCTTAGTGGTCAAGTGTGTGCACTGTGAGTCAGAAAGGACCAGATTCCCATCCCAGCTCCTGACTGCAGCTCATTTCCTTCATCTGTGACCCCTGGGGTTGCTGAGTCCTACAGAGAGAATGCTTAAGCAATGCTACACAAGAACCTGGAACCACTATAAACTCCAAGTGGGCTAGTGTCTCCAATGTTACTGCTGCCATCAGCCTTGCTTTCCCATGGAAGGCCTTGACCAGGATGATTTGAATTCCACCTCTGAGCACACAGACCGGACAGGGTATGTGGTCCAAGGCCCCACAGCCCACATACACACAGCAAACCTGGCTCCTGGGTGCCTGCCTCTTGTGCACGTCCAGCTAGTCTTCCAGATCCCTGGTCCCAGTTCTATCCCTCCCTCCCACATCCTTGCCCTGTCTCCATACTCTGGTCTTTGCTGAGCTCTGGCACGTCACCCCCAGCTCACTTACCTGCCAAGTCCTGTCTACTTTGATGCCTTTCGTGGTGTCCCCTATGTGTCTTCCAACCTGGCTGGCAGAGAAGAGCCTGGTAGCAGATGGGCTGTGGCTAATTAAACCCCTAACTCTCCTTTCAGCCAGGCCTGCGGGAGTACTCTCCCTCGAGGCAGGGCTCCTTTGGGGCACTGAGCCTCCTACTCACCCAGGATTGACTTCTTTATGTTGAGATGGGATTTACCTCTGAGATTTGCCGATAATGAGAACAACATTGTTAATAGCCCTCATGGGTTCCAGAACTTTACAACCAATGGGGTGGCTTTTACTGACATTATTCCATTTGGTCCCCAGAACAGCCAAGGGAGACAGGCAGGTCAAGAGGAGGACACTGAGGTCCAGAGAAGTGAAATGACTTACTGATGCTTATGCTAATGTTTAGTATTAAAGCTACATGGCAGACCCAGAACTTCATCCCCAGAACTGTTCTCTGCATATGGATCAGGGCAGAGGGTCTAAATAGGGTCCTGGGTTTGAATGCCAGTTCTAATATATTTTGGCTATGGTTGGGAAGATCTCCTAGAGAAGGGATAGGCTACCCACTGCAGTATTCTTGGGCTTCCCTGGTGGCTCAGACAGTAAAAATCTGCCTGCAATGAGGGAGACCTGGATTCAATCTCTGGGTTGGGAAGATCCTCTGGAGGAGGGCATGGCAACCCACCCCAGGACTCCTGCCTGGAGAATCCCCATGGATGGAGGAGCCTGAAGGGCTAATCCACGGGGTCACAGAGTCAGACACAACTGAGTAACTAAGCACAGCATGTCACTTTAGGCAAGTTACTTGAACTCTGAGTCTGAGTTTCTCCAACTGTAAAATGGAACATAACAATATTACCCATCTCATAGGGTTTTTGAGAGGATTTAAAGAAATAATTTAAATTGAAGAAAGTAGGGGAAACCACTAGACCATTCAGGTATGACCTAAATCAAATCCCTTATGATTATACAGTGGAAGTAAGAAATAGATCTGATAGACAGAATGCCTGATAGACTGTGGACAAAGGTTCATGACATTGTACAGAGGACAGGAATCAAGACCATCCCAAAGGAAAATAAATGCAAAAAAGCAAAATGGCTGTCTAAGGAGACCTTACAAATAGCTGTGAAAAGAAGAGAAGTGAAAAGCAAAAGGGAAAAGGAAAGATAAACCCATTTGAATGCAGAGTTCCAAACAACAGCAAGGAGAGATATGAAAGCCTTCCTCAGTGATCAGTGCAAAGAAATAGAGGAAAACAATAGAATGGGAAAGACTACAGATCTCTTCAAGAAAATTAGAGGTACCAAGGGAACATTTCATGCAAAGATGAGCAGAATAAAGGACAGAAATGGTATGGATCTAACAGAAGCAGAAGATATTAAGAAGAGGTGGCAAGAATACACAGAAGAACTGTACAAAAAAGATCTTCATGACCCAGATAACCACGATGGTGTGATCACTCACCTAGAGCCAGATATCCTGGAATGTGAAGTCAAGTGGACGTTAGAAAACATCACTACGAATAAAGCTAGTGGAGGTGATGGAATTCCAGTTGAGCTGTTTCAAATCCTAAAAGATGATGCTGTGAAAATGCTGCACTCAATAAGCCAGCAAATTTGGAAAACTCAGCAGTGGCCACAGGACTGGAAAAGGTCAGTTTTTGTTTTAATCCTAAAGAAAGGCAATGCCAAAGAATGCTCAAACTACCGCACAATTGCACTCATCTCACATACTAGTAAAGAAATGATCAAAATTCTCCAAGCCAAGCTTCAACAATACGTGAACTGTGAACTTCCAGATAATCAAGCTGGTTTTAGAAAAGGCAGAGGAACCAGAGATTCAATTGCCAACATCTGCTGGATCATCGAACAAGCAAGAGAGTTCCAGAAAAACATCTATTTCTGCTTTATTGACTATGCCAAAGCCTTTGACTGTGTGGATCACAATAAACTGTGGAAAATTCTGAAAGAGATAGGAATACCAGTCCTCCTGACCTGCCTCTTGAGAAACCTGTATGCAGGTCAGGAAGCAACAGTTAGAACTGGACATGGAACAACAGACTGGTTCCAAATAGGAAAAGGAATACATCAAGGCTGTATATTGTCACCCTGCTTATTCAACTTATATGCAGAGTACATCATGAGAAATGCTGGGCTGGAGGAAGCACAAGCTGGAATGAAGATTGCCGGGAGAAATATCAGTAACTTCAGATATGCAGATGACACCACCCTTATGGCAGAAAGCTAAGAATAACTAAAGAGCCTCTTGATGAAAGTGAAAGAGGAGAGTGAAAAAAGTTGGCTTAAAGCTCAACATTCAGAAAACTAAGATCATGGCATCTAGTTCCATCACTTCATGGCAAATAGACAGGGAAACAGTAGAAACAGTGTCAGACTTTATTTTCTTGGGCTCCAAAATCACTGCAGATGGTGACTGCAGCCATGAAGTTAAAAGATGCTTACTCCTTGGAAGGAAAGTTATGACCAACCTAGACAGCATATTAAAAAGCAGAGACATTACTTTGTCAACAAAGGTCCATCTAGTCAAGGCTATTTTGACTATTAGTCAATTTGACTACTACTATTTTTCCAGTAGTCATGTATGAATGTGAGAGTTGGACTATAAAGAAAGCTGAGTGCTGAAGAATTGATGCTTTTGAACTGTGGTGTTGGAGAAGACTCTTGAGAGTCCATTGGACTGCAAGGAGATCCAACCAGTCCATCCTAAAAGAAAACAGCCCTAAATATTCATTGGAAGGGCTGATGTTGAAGCTGAACTCCAATACTTTGGCCACCTGATGTGAAGAACTGACTCATTTGAAATGACCCTGATGATGGGAAAGATTCAAGGCAGGAGGAGAAGAGGATGAGGTGGTTGGATGGCATCACTGACTCAATGGACATGAGTTTGAGTAAACTCCAGGAGTTGGTGATGGACAGGGAGGCCTGGCGTGCTGTGGTCCATGGGGTCACAGAGTCAGACATGACTGAGGGACTGAACTGAACTGAATGAGATAATAGACATGGGGTATTTGGAGTGAAACACAATTATGTGAAAATTACTCCAGGAGTTTTGTTTGCATTTTCTAGCAATACCCAGGGAGAGGCTGCCTGCATACATTCAGTTTCCCAGCGGACTAGTGATGTTCATCTCCTGCAGGGGAAGATGCACTTTTCATGGGCTCTTAGGGTCTCTAGATGCCTAACAGCTGGCTTTATAGATACTGTACTTCTATAGGATGTCAACAGCTGGCATCGAAGCTTAGACCACTTAGTACCCAGTAGTTCATTTGTTTTACTTATAAAGCTACTCTCTTATTCACTTTCCCCCAAAAAGGAAAGCAATGAGGGTCAGGGTCAGCACACCTCTATCTTAGGGTATATGTGTGTGAGTTGTTAGCAGCCAGCACTCAGCTCCTAGAGGACAGACCACTGTCTACTCCAGTCTATCCCTTGAACCTCTCAGATTCATTCACATTTTAAAAAGTTTTTCTAACATGGACCATTTTAAAAGTCTTTATTGAGTTTGTTATAATATTGTTTCTTTTTTTATGTTTTGTTTTTTTGCCTGTGAGGCATGTGGGATTTTAGGCTCCCCCACCAGGGATTGGAGAAGGAAATGGCAACCCACTCCAGTACTCTTGCCTGGAAAATGCCATGGACAGAGGAGGCTGGTGAGCTACAGTCCCTGGGGCCGCAAAGAGTGGGACACGACTGAGCGACTTCACTTCACCAGGGATTGAACCCACATCCCCTGCACTGGAAGGCAAAGTCTTAGCAACTGGACCACCAGGAAAGTCCTAGATTCATTGACTTTTCACAAATTCACTCTATTTGGACATAGGGTTTCCAGAATTCTGACTCACCACATTTTCGAGGGAAATTTCCAAGAAAAAGATTAGTTGAATTAACGACTGCCCCTGCTGCTGCAGTCAGTCCCAAGGCTGCAGGCAATCCTCCCCTTCTCCTTCCTCTTTCACCCACTCTAGCTCCCCTTCCCCTTTTCCTTCACATTCAACCATTTCAGTGGATCTAGATGGAGTCCCTTCTAGCATGATCCAGATCCTCGTACATGTCAGTTCTGGACCCCTGGTTGCTATGCCTCTTCATGCTATGGTTGTTTTCATGGCCCACTAAGAGTTAGAGTTGGCAGAGATAAGAAATGCTTACTTGCCTGAGTGCCAACTTCCCAGTCTCCATTATGGAAGAGCAGTTTTCCTTCCTCCTGAAGATCACAGTAAACTGCCCTTGTAAACAAGGTAACTCCTTTTTATGACTGCTGATCTACTCTCACAGTGAGCTTAAAATGACCAGGCAGAAGTTGTAGCTTTAAATTTAGTGAGACTTATCCAAGAAGCGGTGGCTGTGTGGGTGCAGGAGGGCCGAAAGGAGCCACTCCACATTCAAGGTCAGGAAGGGTGGCGGTGAGGAGATACCCCTTGTTCAAGGTAGGGAGCAGTGGCTGCGCTTTGCTGGAGCAGCCATGAAGAGATACCCCACGTCCAAGGTGGGAGAAACCCAAGTAAGACTGTAGGTATTGCAAGAGGGCATCAGAGGGCAGACACACTGAAACCATAATCACAGAAAACTAGCCAATCTAATCACACTAGGACCACAGCCTTGTCTAACTCAATGAAATTAAGCCATGCCCGTGGGGCAACCCAAGACGGGCGCGTCATGGTGGAGAGGTCTGACAGAATGTGGTCCACTGGAGAAGGGAATGGCAAACCACTTCAGTATTCTTGCATTGAGAACCCCATGAACAGTATGAAAAGGCAAAATGATAGGATACTGAAAGAGGAACTCCCCAGGTCGGTAGGTGCCCAATATGCTACTGGAGATCAGTGGAGAAATAACTCCAGAAAGAATGAAGGAACAGAGCCAAAGCAAAAAAAATACCCAGCTGTAGATGTGACTGGTGATAGAAGCAAGGTCCGATGCTATAAAGAGCAATAGTGCATAGGAACCTGGAATGTCAGGTCCATGAATCAAGGCAAATTGAAAGTGGTCAAACAGGAGATGGCAAGAGTGAATGTGGACATTCTAGGAATCAGAGAACTAAAATGGACTGGAATGGGAGAATTTAACTCAGATGACCATTATATCTACTACTGCGGGCAGGAATCCCTTAGAAAATATGGAGTAGCCATCATGGTCAACAAAAGAGTTCGAAATGCAGTACTTGGATGCAATCTCAAAAACGACAGAATGATCTCTGTTCGTTTCCAAGGCAAACCTTTCAATATCACAGTAATCCAAGTCTATGCCCCAACCAGTAACTTTGAAGAAGCTGAAGTTGAACGGTTCTATGAAGACCTACAAGACCTTTTAGAACTAACACCCAAAAAAGATGTCCTTTTCATTATAGGGGACTGGAATGCAAAAGTAGGAAGTCAAGAAACACCTGGAGTAACAGGCAAATCTGGCCTTGGAGTATGGAATGAAGCAGGGCAAAGGCTAATATAATTTTGCCAAGATAACACACTGGTCATAGCAAATACCCTCTTCCAAGAACACAAGAGAAGACTCTACACATGGACATCACCAGATGGTCAACACTGAAATCAGATTGATTATATTCTTTGCAGCCAAAGATGGAGAAGCTCTATACAGTCAGCAAAAACAAGACTGACTGTGGCTTAGATCATGAGCTCCTTATTGCCAAATTCAGACTTAAATTGAAGAAAGTAGGGAAAACCACTAGACCATTCAGGTATGACTTAAATCAAATCCCTTATGATTATACAGTGGAAGTGAGAAATAGATTTAAGGGACTAGATCTGATAGATAGAGTGCCTGATGAGCTATGGACAGAGGTTAGTGACATTGTACAGGAGACAGGGATCAAGACCATCCCCATGGAAAAGATATGCAAAAAAGCAAAATGACTGTCTGGGGAGGCCTTACAAATAGCTGTGAAAAGAAGAGAAGTGAAAAGCAAAGGAGAAAAAGAAAAATATAAACATCTGAATGCAGAGTTCCAAAGAATAGCAAGAAGAGATAAGAAAGCCTTCC
>NW_011494823.1:2010671-2012221 GCF_000754665.1 Bison bison bison | reverse complement strand
GTTTTTCCAGTGGTCATGTATGGATGTGAGAGTTGGACTGTGAAGAAAGCTGAGCACCGGAGAATTGATTCTTTTGAACTGTGGTGTTGGAGAAGACACTTGAGAGTCCCTTGGACTGCAAGGAGATCCAACCAGTCCATTCAAAAGGAGATCAGCCCTGGGTGTTCTTTGGAAGGAATGATGCTAAATCTGAAGTTCCAGTACTTTGGCCACCTCATGCGAAGAGTTGACTCATTGGAAAAGACTCTGATGCTGGGAGGGATTGGGGGCAGGAGGAGAAGGGGACAACAGAGGATGAGATGGCTGGATGGCATCACCGACTGGATTGACGTGAGTTTGAGTGAACTCCAGGAGATGGTGATGGACAGGGAGGCCTGGCATGCTGCGGTTCATGGGGTCGCAAAGAGTCGGACACGACTGAGTGACTGAACTGAAGTGAACTGATTATGTCTCCAGTTGAATCAGGACTGCTTAATCCACAGAGGCCAGAGTCATCAGGACTGGAAACACAAATTTCCCCTCTTAGGTCACTGAGGATAATGATGAGTGGAGCCACTCTAAGTTCCACCCGCCAGTTCTTGGCAGGAAGCATCACTTTTTAATGGACATCCAAGCTGAAAATGGATCCATTCCATTGGACAAGAACACAGACCCTGTTACTGCTCCCTGACTGGAGAAGCTAGTGATTTTCTTATGCAATCTTTTCAAGCCTCTCCCCCAACTGTATTGCTGATTCATGAATATTTGCCAACAAATAAGTGATATCAATGCCAAAAATAGAAGAACTTACAGGAAAATTTTAACATTGAAGCAAATGGTAACTTCTTGGCTCCCTCAGTCCCCTGCCCTGTTGCTTCTCTCGGTCATATTGTCTTATAGTATTTCTTTGGATCTGACTCTCCAGTTAAACTATAAATACCATGGGAGCAGCAAATAGGTCTGGTTTATTTCTGTGCAGATCAAGTAAAGATTTTTAATATGAATCACTGAATGATCAAATTTTACTCATCATGTTAATGACTGGGGGAAATTGTGAAAATCAATTATTCTGTAGCACCAGTGGGAAGACTTCTTGAAGTCCTATTATTTGAGGACCAGGTTTTAGATGTCTGATCAACCAAATGAAGTCAATTTGGATTGCTATAACTCATTTAAAAATCTTTATTGTGTTTATTCTGTACTGGGCACTGTCATTTGTGCCCAGGGAGCTGAATTAGTTGTAACTAAGGATCAAGTACCCAGGAATTCCCTAGGTTCTGAGGACATGCCATTTTGGTGATGGCTGTCTTGACATCCTTGTTCCTCAGCGTGTAGATGAGAGGGTTAAGGACAGGTGTGAGAATAGCATACACCACGTTGCCCACGATGTGGAAGTCGAGGGGCAGGTCAGCCCTGTAGGCCACATAGGCTATGGCAATGGATGAGTAGTAGGTGCCAACCACCAGGAGGTGGGAGCTGCAGGTGGAGAAGGCTTTGGAGCATCCTTCTCGGGAGCCGATGCGAAGCACTGAGGCCAGGATGTGGGCATAGGAGAGAAGCACCAGGAGAAG
>NW_011494823.1:2008608-2010493 GCF_000754665.1 Bison bison bison | reverse complement strand
GATGTAAACAGTGCTGTCAAAAGCCATGTGGGAGGTCTGCACCACTGCTGGGATGGGCAGAAGGAGGGCAGTGAGCCAGGCACTGGCTGCCAGGGCAGCATTGGTCTGCGGGGTCATGAGCACAGGGTAATGCAGCGGGCGGCAGATAGCCACATAGCGGTCATAGGCCATGGCCACCAGGATGAAGGCTTCAGAGCAGGAGAAGCTGTGGAAGAGGTACATCTACAGGAAGCAGGCAGAGAAGCTGAGATAGCGATCCCCACACAAGAATAAGGACAGCATCTTGGGGACAGTGGTTGTGGTGAAGAGGATGTCCAGGGCTGAGAGGTTGATCAGGAAGAAGTACATGGGCTTGTGAAGGCTGGGCTCTATCACCACGGCCACCAGGATCAGGGCATTTCCCACCAGGATGAGCAGGTAGATTAAGAGGAAAATGACAAAGACAAGGAGGAAGAGGGATTCAGGCAGAGAGGGGATGCCCACCAAGTAGAAGCAGGTGAGGAGCCCTTTGATCCATTGCAGATGGCTTCCACTGTGAGTCAGTGCTAGATACCAGCAGACAGACTGGAAATATCAGTACATTCCTGTAAACCAGAACAAGCATGAAAACATCAACTGAAACATATATCTTTTTCTTTCCAACCATGGATTTCAATCCTAACAGTTTCTTTGTGCCTAGAATTTCATTGCACAACTAAGATGCCCAGGATGGTGAGTTGTCTAAGGAGCATTGGTTGCAAAGCTGGTCCTGTCTGGTGGGGTAGAGAAATGGACATAAACCCCTGAAGGGCTGTCAAAGGACAGGTAGAACACATATCAAGAACTGGGGCCAGTATGAGCAGCTTCAGGGACGCAGCAAGTCCCACATGTGAAATAAGTTTCTTACAATCAGTATTATCCCATATGGCAAAAGACTGGCTTGAAAATGAGCAAATTCCATATAACTGCTGCTGCTACTGCTGCTAAGTCACTTCAGTTGTGTCTGACTCTGTGCGGCCCCATAGACAGCAGCCCACCAGGCTCCCCCGTCCTTGGGATTCTCCAGGCAAGAACACTGGAGTGAGTTGCCATTTCCTTCTCCAATGCATGAAAGTGAAAAGTGAAAGTGAAGTTGCTCAGTCGTATCTGACTCTTAGCAACCCCAAGGACTGCAGCCTACCAGGCTCCTCCATCCATGGGATTTTCCAGGCAAGAGTGCTGGAGTGGGGTGCCATTGCCTTCTCCGTTCCATATAACTAGAGGCATGCAAAGCTGGGGTCTTTTTGGCTAAAATGGTGCAGAGGAAGTTTAATATTTAGATAGGCGCTAGATTAAAAATCTTTAAGCAGCCATCTGACCCTAGATCCATTGGTTCTTTTTAAAAAGTAATATAACTGAGTGACATTAATCAGAACATGGAGGATTCCCTTTCTATGATGTCTTATTGATAGAGACAGCTGCTTTCCTCAAGGGCTGCTACAAAATGCCATCTGCTTCAGCTGAGAACAGCTCCTCTTTCCATGGAGCTGCTGCTGGGGCTCTGTCTGTCTCAATCTAACATGAGCGCCCTGGGACCTGTCCTTAGATCCTGTCTCTTTGTCATGTCCAGGGACCAACCATCCTGCTCTGCCCAGATCTGCCAGGTTTTAGCACTGCTAGTGCCACATCCCAGGAAATCCCTTCAGTTCAGTTCAGTTCAGTCGCTCAGTCGAGTCCAACTCTTTGCGACCCCATGAACTGCAGCACACCAGGCCTCTCTGTCCATCACCAACTCCTGGAGTTCACTCAAACTCACGTCCATCCAGTCGGTGATGCCATCCAGCCATCTCATCCTCTGTCGTCCCCTTCTCCTCCTGCCCCCAATCCCTCCCAGCATCAGAGTCTTTTCCAATGAGTCAACTCTGTC
>NW_011494823.1:2007598-2007930 GCF_000754665.1 Bison bison bison | reverse complement strand
CTTCCAGCCCAGCGTATCTCATGATGTACTCTGCATAGAAGTTAAATAAGCAGGGTGACAATATACAGCCTTGACATACTCCTTTTCCTATTTGGAACCAGTCTGTTGTTCCATGTCCAGTTCTAACTGTTGCTTCCTGACCTGCATAAATGCGAAAAAACAAAATGGCTGTTTGGGGAGGCCTTACAAATAGCTGTGAAAAGAAGAGAAGCGAAAAGCAAAGGAGAAAAGGAAAGATAAAAGCATCTGAATGCAGAGTTCCAAAGAATAGCAAGGAGAGATAAGAAAGCCTTCCTCAGTGATCAATGCAAAGAAATAGAGGAAAACAACAG
>NW_011494823.1:1996520-2007380 GCF_000754665.1 Bison bison bison | reverse complement strand
CAAATCCTGAAAGGTGATGCTGTGAAAGTGCTGCACTCAATATGCCAGCAAATTTGGAAAACTCAGCAGTGGCCACAGGACTGGAAAAGGTCAGTTTTCATTCCAATCCCAAAGAAAGGCAATGCCAAAGAATGCTCAAACTACTGCACAATTGCACTCATCTCACATGCTAGTAAAGTAATGCTCAAAATTCTCCAAGCCAGACTTCAGCAATATCCGAACTGTGAACTTCCAGATGTTCAAGCTGGTCTCAGAAAAGGCAGAGGAACCAGAGACCAAATTGCCAACATCTGCTAGATCATGGAAAAAGCAAGAGATTCCAGAAAAACATCTATTTCTGCTTTATTGACTATGCCAAAGCCTTTGATTGTGTGGATCACAATAAACTGTGGAAAATTCTTCAAGAGATGGGAATACCAGACCACTTGACCTGCCTCTTGAGGAAATCCCTTAGTCCCTGGCAAACTGAAATGTTAATCGCCCTACTAGGGTAGGAGCATTTTATATGCCTTTGGTAAAAGGAGTCATTTTCCCCAGTGAATCCAAGTGGAACATGGATTCTCCACCTACTGGGGAAAAAAGAAAAAACCAGACTCCCAGGCACTTCCCGGACCACTCCATGGTCTTCCCCACGTTCAGCTGCTGTAGCTCAGCAGGTATCACTGTTTAGCTACTTCATGCCCATTGCCTGGGCCCCAGTCCAGAGTGCACCACAGGGAACTAAAACATCTCAGAAGCAATGTCAGGAGAGACAGCCAAGCCCTCTGCAGAGAGTAACTCCACCCCTGGGAGACCACTGAAGAAAGCTACTGAGGATGCATGGCAGCCCAAGGCCCCCAGAGTGAGACTTTCCAACCCTCAGAACTGAGCCAATGGCAGTGTTCACTCACCCTTCCCCTTGACTGAGTGATCCAGGGCCAGATTACGTTGATGTTCACTGCCTCTCTGCCCCAGGAACCCCTGGAGCTGATCCACTTGATTTTCCAGAACCATCCCAGCTTCTCTCCCTCTTCTAACAAACCCCTTCTTGTGTCAAAGATTATGTAAGCACGAAAATTGCTTGTAGACAGTTGAGTCCCTGACCCTTTCTTTCACAAATGAATCTTCAGACCGGGGTGGGAATGGCGAGCAGCCTCAGGTCAACAGCTGGTCTGCACCAGCCTTCGTCCTGGAATCTAGGCCTCTAGATCTGGTCTTACACTCTTTCCACCAAGATAGGCCACCTGGAGGATTCAGAAGCTCTGGTTTTCACCTTGGGAAAAAAATAGGCCAAAATTTTCCTTTTCCTCTTTCTGTTTCTTAGACTGCTATCAGAGACAGTTATGAATTCTCTTTTGTTCTGAGGGTGTTTTCAAACAGTTTCAAGTGGACTGGTTACTAAACAGAGGCTCTGCATGGCTAGAAAAAAAAAAATGCTATCCTCAAGAAGTGACTTAAGGGGACTTCCCTGGTGGTCCAGTGGTTGAGAAACTGCCTTGCAATGCAGGGGACCCAGGTTTGATCCCTGGTTGGGGAACTAGGACCCCTCATGCTGCAGGGGAACTAAGTCTGAGAGTCACAGCTACTGAGCCTGTGAGCTACAACTCGAGAGTCTGCAACATAAGGAAAGATCCCACCTTCTGCAACTAAGATCTGATGCACCAAATGAATTTTTTAAAAAAGAAAGAAATGACTTAAAGAAGAGGTGGACTGGATGCTTCTGCATGCAAAAAAGTCATGGCAGTCAGAGCACCCATCCTGAGTAAAACTGTTGTACACTTTGTGCCTGGTAGAACCTAGCTCATAATAAACCCTCAACAAATACTTTTAAATAAATGAATTAATGAATGAGACAGTTAACCCGAGTTCAACTTAACTTTTTCCCATAATGGACTAATCAGCAGGGATTTTTACTTTCTTTTGGTTTAGCATCTAAATTAATACAAACCATATTTCTGGGGAAGTTGATACAATTCTGAGATGCTGTTCTCTCCCCCCTGACTGAGCCCATGTAAGTGAGTTGTGTGAGGTTTGTGCAAGGTTTGCAGGGCTGTCACAGAATATCAGAGCCAGAAGCATCCTTATAAGCAAGCAATGTAGTCCACTTCCCATGGCCCTCCCCTCATTTATCCAATAAAGTAACTCAGAGAAGGGAGCTTGACTTGCTCAACCAAGGTCACACAAAGAGATGAAAGTCAGATGCCCGACTCCCTGCCCAGGGCTCCTAAAAGTCCACCATGGAAGAGGCACTGAAGCACCCCTGTCTGACAGCCTGGATCATTCATGTTTCCCTCACCAGCCTGCCGCTTTCTTGAGGCTGGAGACTGAGCCAGCTCATCTCCTGTAAAACCAGCATTTCCATGGGGCCCAGCACCTCGCTTCTCAGTGTTTACACAGAGTTGTCCTGACCACCTCCAGGGCTTTCCCTCCAGCGTCCTGCAGAATCAGACCCTTGATTCTGTGAAAGCTTCTGGCCCTGCTCCCTTACTGTTGCTAATAGGGAGGAGGAGGCCTAGAGAGGGGCTGTGCCTGGCCATAGTCACACAGTCAGTGAGTCAGCAGCCAGCCTGCATGCCCAGTAGCTTCAGCCATGTCCTATTCTTCGCAACCTCATGGACTGTATGTAGCCCACCAGGCTCCTCTGTTCATGGGATTCTCCAGGCAAGAGTACTGGAGCAGGTTGCCATGCCCTCCTCCAGGGGATCTTCCCAACTCAGGGATCGAACCCACATCTCTTACGTCTCCTGCATTGGCAGGCAGGTTCTTTACCACTAGCACCAACTGGGAAGTCAGCCTGCAATGCTATAAATTGAGGCAGAAAGAGTTTAGCCCATTTCCCTTCTCCTGGAGCCCCTTTCATTGTGGGGTGAAGGTGCCTGACTGTCTGCCCCCTTAAACCATGCCCTTCCAGAGCCTTGTCCCTCCTTGGGCTCTGACAGGCTCTGGGCACTTCCTTGTAGCCTCCAAGTCTACATGAGGGGGGCTCAGCTCACCTGTAGCTCAGGCCACTCCAGCTGCCCCTTCCTCTCCCCAGGCCAGTGTCACCTCAGTAGGGAGAACCAGGCTGGGGTTGAAACTGGATTCATTAGACCCCTAAGCCCTCATCCCTAGCTTGCTGGGGTCCTGTCCCCTGAGGCCTCCTTCTATCAGGGACCTGTGTATTGCTTTTCTGGGGACTCCCAAGTGGCTGGTTAGCAGCTACCACTGGGCTTTGCTGATATGAGAACAACAATATTAATAGTCCTCACTGGGGCACAGAACTCTGTGGTCTATGGAGGCTTTCCCACCAATTGAACAGCAATTCAGAGCCCCATGTGACAGGCGAGGAAACTGAGGTACAGAGGCGAGAGGAATTGCCCAGTTCACAAGGTCAAGGCATAATCGAGATCTCAGGTTTGCTAATTCTTAGTCTAGCCTCTGAGCCAACCAACCACACAAAGGAGAAAAAGTTTGTGAAAACATCTCCATGTAATTGTAAACTGTGCTATTGGCCAGAGGATGGGGTGTGGGCAACTTTGGAGAGTTTTGAAGCTAGAGGAACAGGTGTTACAGAGCAGAGAGCTACTCAGTTTCCCAAATGTCCACTCTCTCTCTCCTTGGCTTCTCTCACTCTGTCTTTCTTAGATGGAGTTTGTTCTCCATCGAATGAGTCTGAGATGCCATAGAGTGGATATGTGCTCAGACGCTGGGGGCAGACCAATTTGGGTTCAAGCCTGGCTTGGAGCTCTCTGAGGTTCTATTTCCTCTTCTGTTGAACGGGAGTCTGTTCTGTGCAAGCTCTGTACTGGTGAGGTGCAGGGTGAGAAGAGGCGAAGGGGGCCAGCAGTCGTCAGAAGCACCTTCCACCAAGGTTCCCCGACCCTGCCTCCCTCCCGGGACTGTGGGCAGGCCCATAACATTCCCATTCCAGGTCTCTGCCATCTGAGAAAGCGGGTGGGGTGGTCCAGAAACGTCTCCAGGAGGAGTCCATGTATCTCAGGAATATTTTTTTTAAATTTATAGGTTCCTTTACTTTTTATTAAAAAATTATTTTATTTAGTTTTGTGGCCACACTGTGTGGCATATAAGATCTCATTTCCCTTACCAAGGACTGAACCTGTGCTCCCTACAGTAGAAGGGTGGAGTCTTAACCACCGGACCATCAGGGATGTCCCATCTCAGGAATATTTTTGAGCTCCAAACAGAAGACAGCCTGGCCCTCTAAATTCCTCCCTGCCCTGCTCCCACACCCAGTGGAGGCCAGCTGCCTAAGCCACTCTGCCCTGGCAAGTTGTCAGTGACGCTCTGTCTATCTCCATCTCGTTCCTACTGCTCCTCACCTTCCCTGGCGTCAGGCTTCGACAGATCCAAAAGGCTGGAAAAAGAAGGTGCCAAGGAGGAAAGGGAAGTTATAAATACATTGGGGGAGAGACTGGGCTGCCTCTTGGTGTGGGCAGGAGGCTCCTGGAGTGCTGGGGAGGAGAGTCCAGAATCCAGGGCCATCACTGGGGCCTCCAGCACACTCACCACTGTCACCATCGTTTCTTCCACCAGGAGGCAGTGTGCCATTGGCTTTGGGGGCCACACACTTGAGTTCGAATCCCAGCTCCTCCATTTGGGCAATGACGTCACTTCTCTCTTTGTCTCCCCTTCATGAATAGTAGGTAACAGTAGCGGCTATATTGGCTGGAGTGAAGGTTTAGTGAGACACTCTAGGCGAGAGTTCTTTGTAAGCCATGAAGTGCTGTGAAGAAGTTTTCTATATTATCTGTATTATATATTATATATACTTTTTCTATATTATCACCACCATAGTCACTGAGAGGCCACCCCCCAGATGTCTTCCCCTCTGCCGGGGGACAGCTTCCTCTGGTGAAGCGGCTTGTGCTGTTGGCCACAAGTGAGGTGCAGGTACTGTGGCAGCTGGTCACGCGAGGGGATATGCGCCTGGTGGTCAGGTCTCAAGCACAAGTGCGTCACTGTCACTGTCTCCTCAGGAAAGGGGACCTGTGTGACCAGTCACCTCTGAGGTACCCTTGAACTGCTGTGACGGCCTCCACTGGTGAGGAGGCCGGTGGTATCAGCCATGTCTGAGGGACACATACACTGCTGTCACAGTCCCCTCAGGTAGAGAATTTATGGTTAGTGGTCATGTCAGGAGCACCCCTGCACCACTCTCTACAGTGAGGGGGCTGTAGTATCTGTCACATCAGAAGTAAGTGTGAAATGCTGTGAAAGCCTCCTCAGGTGAGGGGAAGTGTGGTGATGGTTCGTGTCACACCACATGTTCCTGGCCTGTGGGACTGGGACATCACTTGCACGTGTACCTCAGACCTCATTGCACAACACTAACCTATATAGTGTAGGACATGTAGCATTATCACTGGTTAACCAATGTTAACAGGAACCAATGTTCCCAACCAACCAATGGTATTCCTGTCTCTTTAAGAATTTTCCACAGTTTGCTGTGACCAAACACAGCCAAAGGTTTTGACGTAGTTAATAAAGCAGAAGTAGATGTTTTTCTGAAATTCTCTTGCTTTTTTGATGATCCAACAGATGTTGGTAATTTGCTCTCCGGTTCCTCCTCTGCCTTTTTTAAATCCAGCTTGAACATCTGGAAGTTCACGGTTCACATACTGTTGAAGCCTCACTTGGAGAATTTTGAGCATTACTTTGCTAGATGAGTGCAACTGTGCAGTAGTTTAAACATTCTTTGTCATTGCCTTTCTTTGGGATTGAATGCAAACTGACGATTTCCAGTCCTGTGGAAAACTGCTGAGTTTTCCAAATTTGCTGGCTTATTGAGTGCAGCACTTTCACAGCATCATCTTTTAGGATTTGAAATAGCTCAACTGGAATTCCATCACCTCCACTAGCTTTGTTTGCAGTGATTCTTCCTAAGGCCCACTTGACTTCACATTCTAGGATGTCTGGCTCTAGGTGGGTGATCATACCGTCGTGGCTATCTGGGTCATGAAGATCTTCTTTGTACAGTTCTTCTGTGTATTCTTGCCACCTCTTCTTAATTTCTGCTTCTGGTTGGTCCATACCATTTCTGTCCTTTATTGTGCCCACATTTGCATGAAATGTTCCCTTGGTATCTCTAATCTTCTTGAAGAGATCTCTAGTCTTTCCCATTCTGTTGTTTTCCTGCTTTTCTTTGCACTGATCGCTGAGGAAAACTTTCTTATCTCTCCTTGCTTCTCTTTGGAACTCTGCATTCAAGTGGGTATAACTTTCCTTTTCTCCTTTGCCTTTAGCTTCTCTTTTTCAGCTATTTGTAAGGCCCCATTAGACACCATTTTGCCTTTTTGCATTTCTTTTTCTTGGGGATGGTCTTGATCACTGCCTCCTGTATGATGTCATGAATCTCCATTCGTAGTTCTTCAGGTACTCTGTCTATCAGATCTAATCCTTTGAATCTATTTGTCACTTCCACTGTATAATTGTAAGTGATTTGATTTAGGTCATACCTGAATGGTCTAGTGACTTTCCCTACTTTATTCAGTTTAAATCTGAATTTTGCAATAAGGAGTTCATGATCTGAGCCATAGTCAGTCTTATTTTTGCTGACTGTTTAGAGCTTCTCCGTCTTTGGCTGCAAAGAATATAATCAATCTGATTTCAGTGTTGACCATCTGGTGATGTCCATGTGTAGAGTCTTCTCTTGTGTTGTTGGAAGAGGGTGAAGAAATTTGGAGATGGATGGTGGTGGTTCTACCACAGTGCAAATGTACTTGATGTCACTGAACCATAAACTTAAATTTTTAATATGGTACATTTAATGTTTTAGATATGTAACCACACACACAGAAGGCTATGGTTTTTCCAGTAGTCATGTATGGATGTGAGAGTTGGACCAAGCGGCAAAGAATTGATGCTTTCGAACTGTGGTGTTGAAGAAGACTCTTTAGAGCCCCTTGGACTGCAAGGAGATCAAACCAGTCCATCCTAAAGGAAATCAACCCTGAATATTCATTGGAAAGACTGGTGCTGAAGCTGAAGTTCCAATACTTTGGCCACCCGATGCAAAGAACTGACTCATTGGAAAAGACCCTGATCCTGGGAAAAATTGAGGGCAGGAGGAGAATGGGACAACAGAGGATGAGATGGTTGGATGGCATCACCAACTCAACGGACATGAGTTTGAGCAAGCTCTGGGAGATGGTGAAGGACAGGGAAGCCTGGTATGCTGCAAAAGAGTCAGACACGACTGAGCGACTGAAAACAACAACCACACCCCTCCCCACCAAAAAAAATTAAGTGACACAGCTACCAAGTGGGAAAAACCAGTACTTCTGCCCCAGAGCCTTGTTCTTGTCCACCCACAATTTCCTCTCATTACAAGTGGAACTCCTAATCTGGCAGAAGACAGAGGAGGAGTAGGCATCCACATCAGGCTCAGAGAGAGGTTGATCCTGAGGGCCCCAGGGTGTGGGCCAGGGCAGAGTTTGAAGCAGGGAGGGGCATGGTCAGATTTAAGAGCTGGAAAGTTCCCCCTGGCTCACAGCAAGATGGAGACTGGAGACAGGGAAGAGGCTGGGACACTGCCCAGGCCAGAGCTGCTAGCGGCCAGCACCAGGGCAGTGACAGCAGAACGGGAAGAAGTAGGCTGGTTTGAGAGACGAGTGTGGAGGGGAGGGAGAGAGGGGAACAGGCAGTGACTGCACCCACTGGGCTCCCCTGGCCTGTCCGCTTCAGCCTCCTCTGACAGTCTCCCTTCCAGCCCCCTCCTCCCCACGCTCTGCGCCCCACGACTGGAGTCTTAAAGAGCCAGGGGTGCAGATCTCCTCTCTGGCCCCCAGGGGGCAGTGTTACAAAGTCTGCAGGGCACTGGGGCGCTTACAGCCAGGGGCAAAGGCTTGCTCCCCTCCGTCTCCGCTGCACCCCCACCCCTGTGTCCTCTCTCCCAGAAATCAAATTATTAATAACTGTAATCTCTCATGTCCCACACTTGACACTTTACAAAAGCAGTGGTACATCCATTAGCTCACATGTTCCTTCCCCAAAGATGGGGCAGAGCAGGAAGAGACCCAGGATGACCACTTTATAATAAGGAAACCTAGAACCAGGCAGGAAATAGGACCTAACCAAAGCCAGGATGTTAGTTAGAGTCAGGGATGGGAGCCACAGGCCTGCCAGTGCCCAGTCTGGACCCTGTGCACCCACAGAACAACAGGCCACCCACCGGCCTGGGAGCCCCAAATTCGCCCTTGAACTCCCTCCCACCTCAGAGGTAACTGAGTCCCATGGGGTTGTCAGTGAGGTCGGACCGCCCTGGCACGCACCTGATTTACTTCTTCCTCATCCTCCACCTCCAGAATTACAAGAGTCATCATCATTACCATCATCACCATATTAATAATGGCTTGTGTCTGCTCAGCTCTCAGACTTAGTGAGCACTAATCCATCAACTCATCTGAGCCCTTGGACAGCCCTGGGAAGGTATTTCACAGACAAGGGCACCGAGAATCAGAGACGCAAGAGACCAACCTGAGATCACCCAGCTAGGTCTCCGGAGAGTTCACAGTCTCCTGGGAGAGCTACGCACATAGAGTTGAAGACAGTGAGATGGTTGGGTTTAGTGCAGCCCTGCTGGGAGGTTTCCCGTCATCTCTACAGACGAGGAAACTGAGCCTCAGAGATCTTCTTACTGGGTCAGGACGAAACCATCTGTTGCCACACTCATGCTCTGTCTGGGCACATATTCTCTCCAGGCTGGAGGGAGAGGCTGGTGAGAGGTAGCGGCAGTTGGCCGCAGGGGAAGGCTGCTGTTAGGGCAAACAGGCTTCTCCAGGAAGAAATTCCAGGCCAGGTTTAAGCTGCAGAAAGCACAGCCAGGGCTGCACAGGGCAAGGTGGGCTGGAGGAGCCAGTGTTTGTGTTGAGCCAAGGGGGTAGGGCTAAGGGGCCAGGCTGGATGCTTACCTGCCTGCAGACCTGTCTTCTCACCCAGTTGGGAAATTTGCTGTGTTCTGATCCAGGAGCCATGCCAGCAAAGGTGGGAAAGTCCTGAACCCTTGGCAGGAGGGGGGTCTGTTTCTCTTCCACCACAGGGAGATATCAAAGCCCAGGGAGAGACTGTGACTTCCCCGTGGTCACAACGCAGCAGAACCTGCTGGTCTCCTGGCCTCGGTCTCCCAATCTGAAAAAGTGAGGGATTGAATTAAATGAGCTCCAAGTTCCTGCTGGGCTCTGACCTTCTGAGTGCCAACCTTGCTGTCCTTGGCTCAGACCCCAGCCTGGAAGTATCCTCGACATGTAGCCCTGGGCAAGTCACATGGCCTCTCTGAGTATCAGAGTCCTCATGGCTGAAGTCAGTATGATACTGCCTCCCTTGGGCAGATCTAATGAGCCATACATGGGATCATGTGGACACAGCTTGGGCTCTGACCCCCGCACAGCATCTGGGGGTAAGGATGACTGAGGCTCTGACAGAGGCCATTGCTCATCTGCCTGGCCAAGGGCTCATTTATAGATATCCGCTCCCTGGCTGCCAGGCCAGAGGGAAGTGGGAACAGCAGTGCTGATGTGGCAATTTAGGGCCTTTTTAAGGAAGGAGTCTCTGCCACTCTTCCCCTTCCCCCAGTGCCCTGCCCTGACCTCCATCTTCTGGACACTTTCTCAGTCATCCTCAGAACAGTCCTGAGGTTGGGCCATTTGATATCAGCATCTCCATTTAACAGATGAGAAGACTGAGGCTCAGGGAAGAGAAAGGGCTTGCTCCAAGTCCCACAGAAATGTTATTACAGAGCTGGGGCCAGAACTGAGGTCTTAAGGCTGAAGTCTGGGGCTCTCCCCTTGTCTCCAAATTCAGATAGTTCTACAAAATGAAGAGTCCCCTGTCTTGCCTGGTTTGCAAAAGAGCTTGGGTTCTGCAAATGGCTTGGAGTTTTACAAGCAGCATCTGACTCAACACAAGATGCAGGACTGTGCAAACATCATGGGGCCCTGGAAGCTGCAGAGTTCTGTAAACTGCGTCAGGCTTTGCCACCAGCACGGGACTCTAAAAAGGCATCAAGCTTTGCAAACTGTGTGTATCCACAGATGGTGTTGCAATCCATGCACATCCTAGGGCCCTGTGAAATGTACAGGGCTTAGCAAACACCATGATGGTAAGTGGCAATGGTGGGGTGCAAACCAGGTTGGTTGAACCTTAAGCCTGGGCCACCAAAAATGGAAACCTCACTGCTGGATTAGTCCAAGAGTTATCTGAAAGCCTGTTAGCCTAACTCCCAGAAGGTCCTGGAGATTGGACTCATCCTCTAATTCCACAGCTGAATTCAGGAATATTCTTGGACCTGGGTCAGCCTGGGGAGGCTGAAGTGATATATGAAGGTTGCTCATGCCTGAGGTTACTGTATGTTCTGTGCCCTGTCGGGTGCTGTGCATGCTTAGACTCAGAGATTGGTGAAATGAACTTAGCCAGCCAAGCCGGTCCCAACATCATTCCATGTGCAGAGCTTCTGCAGGCTCTGGAGCCACAGTGGGGGTAGTGAGCTTCCAGAAAGTTAAAAGGGACCTTTCCTCTCTCAACCACATGCCTGCAGTTTGGAGTCTGGGAGGCTGCACCTCTGCCAATCTCTGTGAGGACTCACAGTGCCTGTCTGAAGGATTTAGAGAGGGAAAGCCAGTTTGGCTTTCTCAAACAGAATTGGGGTCTGGTTTCAAGAATTGATGCTTTTGAACTGTGGTGTTGGAGACTCTTGAGAGTTCCTTGGACTGCAAGAAGATCCAACCAGTCCATCCTAAAGGATATCAGCCCTGGGTGTTCTTTGGAAGGAATGATACTAAAGCTGAAACTCCAGTACTTTGGCCACCTCATGAGAAAAGGTGACTCATTGGAAAAGACTCTGATGCTGGGAGGGATTGGGGGCAAGAGGAGAAGGGGACGACAGAG
>NW_011494823.1:1978781-1996420 GCF_000754665.1 Bison bison bison | reverse complement strand
ATGAGATGGCTGGATGGCATCACTGACTCGATGGACGTGAGTCTGAGTGAACTCCGGGAGTTGGTGATGGACAGGGAGGCCTGGAGTGCTGCAATTCATGGGGTCGCAAAGAGTGGGACACGACTGAGCAACTGAACTGAACTGAACTTCCTATCAACTGAAGCCAGTTGTTGACCTCTTCCTGGGTGGTGGTCCTGCATTCCCATTTCTGATCTCTCAGAGACTCACTCACACTACAAGTATCTGTCAAGGGCCTACTATGTGCCAGGCTGCTGTGATTGTTTCAGATACTCCCCACTTCCTTCTAGCATCCCTTATGCCACTAGGAACCAAGTGGGGCTCATGTGCATCTCTCTGTTGTTGCACTCCAAAAGCTGGACTCCAATCCACATCCTTGTAACATGCAAAGACTCTATTCTTGGAACTGGGTTGGGTTCACTTCTGTATCTTGGATTTGGATGTCACACAGAGTCGGACACGACTGAAGCGACTTTGCAGTAGCAGCAGCAGCAGCAGAGGTCTTCCTCAGAAAATGCAGCCTGGGCGGAGGAAAAAACCTGGTTCCTAGCATCAGAGGTTCAAGGCAGGACGCCACCACCTCCTAGCCAGGTGACCTCTGGGTGGTTACTGAGACTCAATGCCTCATCTGTAAAATGGGGGGAAAATGGCCCGAAAGGTCATTAGGAGGGGCCAGTGGGGCCTCACATATAAAAGTGCTGAGCAAGGCAGAAGAGGCAACCCAGGTTCACTTTCCCTTTCCCTGCCCTGTTCTGAGTCCCGCCTCTGCCACTCCCTTCCCTGAGCTCCGGACCTCAGGCTTCGGTTCTTTCCTGCACTGAATTTGCACAGTGGCCCTGCGAGTGAGGACTATCAGTCCTTCTTTATAGAGGAGGCAGCTGATGCTCAGAGAGGTGCAGGGACTTGCCTAAAGTCACTTGACCATGGAATGACAAAGCTGAGACAGGACTCAGGTCTGTCTGGCTCCAAGGCCTCCATCTTCAGTCTTCAATCCAAAAGACTCTGGGGACCTCTTATATGCTCTTCTGCTCTCCAACCCCACCCTCCACTGAGATGGTCATACTTTATGGAGCTGCTGCCATGATTCCCCATCTCCCAAGGGCTGGCCACTGTGATTCCCAGTGGATGGGATCCCTCCTTGCTCTGGATCTGTGGAGCTCAGAGAAGAGATAGGGGTTCAGTGAGAGGGGAACAGAGCTTGAGGGAGACAGAGGTTCAGTGAAGGAGGACTGTGGGAGAAATGGCCTTATATGGGGCTCATGAAGGGTAAAAAAAGTTCTGTAACTGAGACAGGAGTTTGATGAGAGAGGAGGCTCAGAGTGAGTACTGAGAGGAAACTGGAAAATCAGGACTGAATGACCCCAGGGCTGGGAGGGGCCGTCCACATTCCCTACACCCCCCATCTCTCCACCACTAGTAGGAGAAAATATCCAAGGGAAATGCCACACCAAGAAGCTGGGAAGGAACAGGCTGAGGGAAGGCTCGTCAGCAGCCTCCTCCCACCAGAGGGGTTGTATCTAAACAAACCCAGCCTCCTCTACAACCCTGGTCCTGGGCTGCCCCAGACAGAAATCAGAGGGATTCAGAGAAAGAGACAGAGAGTAGGAACAAGTGACTAAAGGAGATAAGCCCTTGGCGGGCAAGGTCAAGTCTGAGCAGGACTTCCTTACCCACCTGGAGAAGGGGCTGCTGTCCAGCGTGGCTCAAGAAGCATCGGTCGACCCAGTGGCTGGAATCTGCACACTGGCGCATCCCCACTGCGGCTCCCCAGCTGCTGTCTCCGGGAGCTCCCGTAAGCTCTCACTGCCTCTCTCCTGCTAAAATCCAGTCCTGTAATTGGAATAGGGGCTGAAACTCACCACCCCACTCCAGAAGTCATGGCACCCAGGATAGGTAAGTCTGGACAAAGTAAGAAAGGGGTAGGGAGTCTGGGGCCATGTTCCCAGGGTGAAGGGGGAGAGCTAACATATGTGCACTGGGGTCGGGGGAGTAGGGGCTCCCAGTTCCCTACATAGAGCCAGGCATATGGCCAGATCTAGTGAGGGTGTGTTGAATGAAGGATTGAAGGACCAGAGAGGTAAGAAGGGTTGCTGTTTACTCAGCTGGAGACAGGGCAGCCAGCTTAACCTCCCTGCTGAGACAGAGAGACCTAAAGAGCAATGGAAGGGCAGGCCCCGTTACTCCCCATGTCCTGTTCCCTCTCTGAAGCAGGCAAAGATAGAGACAGACAAAGCAGACAAAAATAGAGACAGAAGTATATAGTCAGAGATCCAGCAAGTCCAGAGACACTCAGAGTTGGACAAAGGCGAAGACAGAGGCCAGAGATGGCAGGAGAAGACAAAGATCAACAGGTGTCAGCTGCAGCGTGCGGGAGACAGAGGCTCCAGAAGAGACCAGAGAAATAAAGAGAGGCAGAGACAGAGAGAGGGAAAACTGACAACAGAGATCAGGAGAGAGCAGACTGCATCAGAAAGCTGAGAAGTGGAATCAGAGAGAGACCAGCAGAGACCTTGGGTGTTGGGGTGTGGAGAAGGCAGGTGGGAAGGTGTCTTGAAACCTTGAGAAGAGAAGCTGAGACCAGAGAGTGATGGAAGCACCGTTTGGAGAGGGCGGTGGTTCTGGGAACAGGAGCGCCCAGTTTCTGGGGCAGGAAGAGGGAGGTAGAAGAAACAGAGGATCTTCAGACAGGGTTACGCTCGGGCTAGACACCCTGTGGTGATCACCTCTGGCCTCGCTGCAGCTGTCTGTGTGCCTCTCACCCACTCAGACAAGGCCTGACTTGCATCCAGAGGGAGGGGACGTGTGGGCTTCCTGGGTCGAGCAGGCAGACGCGGCTGTGTTGCAGCCCCGACTTGGGGACTGTGGTGTGGAAGGAAGGGGGGGGTTGGATGCTTCCTCTGAGGGCCTCACAGGAGAAATGACAACGAGGTCAGATTCAGGTGAGTTGGTTTGGAGATGGGCCACCAACAAACCAGGTCTCAGTCAGCCTTGGCAAGCTGTGGGATCCTGGTGATCCTATGGGAATGGGAAGAAACTAGAGACTTTGGTTGTACTGCACCTGTTCCTCAATTGTTATTCTGATGCCAGCAGGGCTTGGTTCTGGAATGTTCTCTGGCTGGTCCTTCACTTCCCACACATACAGCGGGAGGGAGGCTGACCCCAGCATCTGACCACTGAGCCACCAGAAGCCACCTCTGACCTCCCTTCCTGAGCCCTAATCTGAGCTGAGGCCAGGCTTCCTCCATGCCCTCTTTCTGGTCTGAGGGTTGCGGGCAGGACAAAGAGCCTGGGAAGAGACCCACACCCAGCTCGCCCGAGGGAGAGGGGCCAGCAGTCCCAGCCAGGAGCAAACAGCATAGAGAGGAACCAGGGTCAAAACTGGCCCTCAGTGAAGCCCCACCAACTCACCATGTGCTTTTAGGCAACAGGCAGAGCGTCCCGGTCTGTGGGGGAGGTGCTTGAGAAAAATGACCTCCCCAGGCCATTCCTACTTTTGTGATTCAGAGAAGCCACTTTCCCTTCTCTGCACCTTTGCTCAGCTTTCCCTCTACCCAAAGGAAGGCACCTGCCCACAATCCCATTCTGGTGAAAAATGCCTTGTTTTCTAACTCTTCCAAATGCCACCTCTTCCAGGAAGCCTCCCTGACTGATCCTCCCAGTTGGAAGTAACCTCTCTCCCAAACGCTGTTTGACCCTCCCTTTGCAGGGAGTTTCCTGGTGGTGTTTCTGTTGTTCTCTCCAGTCCTAGGTTCAAATGTGGGCCAACCCAGGGTAGGAGGCAGGGCAAGGGAAAGAACCAGGTTCACACTGCAGCTCTGCATCACTGGCCTGATGAGAATGCACACTCTCACCCTTTTTTAATATGTGAGGAAACACATGCTTACAGAGGGTAAGTGACACGTCCAAGGTCACCCAGCAAGCAAGCAGCAGAGTGGGGGGCCAGAACCAGATCAGCCGGATGCCAAAGCCCTTTCCCTTCTGTCCCCTTGCCTTCGGGGTTTCCTCTTCCCTCTACACACCCCACGCTGGCGAGTCTCCACCCACCATGGGCACTTCTCCACTGGCTCCAGACAAAGCAAGCTGTTGTCTGGGAGCTAGTGACTGCAGAGGGGGCAGGAGAGTTATTCCTCCCAGGCCGGGCCGTGTCCTCTGGGCCAGATATCAGGCAGCTGGGAAACACATGGCGAGCTTGCTTAGACCCCACATTCGGGTGCCAGGTATCTACTCCCCAGTCTGCGTCTGTCTCTCTCTGGGATTCACTTTCTCCATCTGTGCAGTTGATGGTAGGGGTTGGCTGAGGTGGTCGCTTGGTCCCTTCCACTGCTGAGAAGCTCAGCTTTCTGTCTCTGGAGGGAAGAGGCCTCTTGTATGGGGCAGGGGCTTGGCTATCTCCAGGGTGCAAGTCTGGGCCCATCCTGTGGGTAGAGAGAAGATAAACTTGGCTCCTGCTACCCCTTCTGGGCTGCAGTCCAGAGCCCTAAGTGCTAACGTTTGGAGTGATGGACAGCAAGGCCCACCTCTCCAGCCTGGGAGCTCCCTGGGAATGGGGCCTGACTTGATCCATTCCTGAAGCCCCAGAACTCTGCACAGGCTGGGCAGAGGTCAGGTATTGGGGAAGGTGCAGCCCAGAAGCTGTTCTTTTTCTTCCTCATGCTCCCACCCCCACCCCCACCCCCATGACATTCCTTCCCTCTTCCAACCTGCTTTGAAAGCCTACTTTTGTTGAGGACTGGAGATTCATGATAAGGAATGAGATGGGGCTACAGTGAGGTGCTTGGGAGTAAACGTAAGCACAGAGAGAGATGAGCCAGGACTCATGGTTGGTGGACAGGGTGTGGCCTGGGCCAATGCCTGAATGTCTCTGAGCCTCAGGCTCTGTGTTTTAGGGCTAAGGAGGCCGGCCTGCATTCCCTGCAGGCTCAGGGCTCACCCTCCCTTCTCTCTGCCTTCATCTCTATTTTAAGGGTCATCTTGGGTCTAGATGGGGTAGTCAGGGTCAGAATCGGGAATAGAAAGTCCCAGTGCAGGGTCTGTGACCCAGCTTGGAAACCACCAGAAAAAAGCAACAGCTGGAGGCCTGCAGCGTGTTATTGTCTTCCCAACGGACCACCCAAGGGTCCTGCTAGGAGGAATTTCCCAAAGAGGAAAGCCAAGGCCAAAGCCTGAGACCTGACCCCGCTTCCTGTCTTTGATTCCAACCTCCCCCCGCCCCCACTGTACAGAAGCCCCATGGGGTCACATGAGGCACTGCAGCCCCTTGGAGCCCCACGCTCCCCGACCCCACCCCAGGCCCACACCACAGCCCCTGCTTCCCCAGACCCCCACGCTCTGGCTTTCTCTTCTCCCTCCTTCAGTTTAGCTCAGTTCAACAATCATGTTTTTAAGCTGAGCCCTTGCAAGATGAGAAGTGGTTTTCTGAGAAGGTAGGACACCTTGGGAAGCCAGGCTGAGGGTATAACATGTGCGAAGGCAGAGAGGTGGAAAAGAACAGGATGAATTTGGGGAATGGCAGGCTTCTACTGGAGTTACAGAAGAATGTTCACTAGGGTGGCCTTGATCTCCTGGATGCTGAGGCGTCTGGACTCACGTGCTGCCGATGGGGTGGAAGGGTGGTTAACCATTGTTGAGGACCACAGTGTACCAGGCAGGATGGTCTTCTTTAATCCTACCACAAATGCTGTGTGCCCAGAGAGGGTAGCTGAGGCTTAGACAGGCTAAATAAACTGCCCAAGGTCATGGCTACAATGTAGCAAACAAATATTTGAACTCAAAGGCTTCTGATCCAGAGGGTTTCAACAGGGGCCTGCTGTAGTCCATCAGGACCCAGGAAAGGAGAGCCTCTGCCTGGGGGTAGTCCACTGGCTTATCAGGCAGATAGGAGGGGGATGTAAACGACGTAGGTGGGTGACCAGCCTGGCATCCCAGAGAAAGGGCTGAGGGAACTGAACCAGGAGGGGGAGTGGTGGTGGAGGGAGAGGGAGCTGGCGTGGGCTGCAGGAGCTAGGCGGGGAAGCCAGCAGGCTGAGGGAGCCCAAGGAAATCTAGGAGGTAGAAAGGGCTGGAGGTGGGGTTGACCATGAGGCTGGCCTCCTCCTATAAACACTTTTGGAGGGAGGTACCTGCCATCATTGTGACAGATACATTGCCCAGTGTCTGCTGCTGTGAATATTTGCCTCCCCAGGCTCAGGCTGTGGGTGTGTGAGTGCTGGAGGTTGGTAGGTTTTCCAGAAACATCCAGACTCCTTTGTGACACTGCTCTGTCACCTTAACCTTGGCATCTGAACATGGTTCCAGGATGGGTTCCTCCTTTCGCTCTGTAGGGCATATATGCGATGGATCTTCTCACTTTCCAAGCCAAGTTTGCCCACATGTGGCTTTTCTTTCCTTCTCTCCACACGTGCCTTCCAGATGGAGAGCCAGAGGACTGGCTTTGGCCCATGTCCTCTCATGGGCTTTCCTGGAGCCCGTGGCCCCCTAGGCCTCTTCCTCTGGGAGCTCCCCTACCAGCCCAGACTCACATATGGCTGAGCTCACCATTACCCTACAATCCTACCTTCCATGGCAGTACACCCAGACCAAAAGCTGTGCCTCTCCCCACTCCCCACTCCCCTGCCCCCAGGGCTCCTTGGCTTCCTGCACTCCCCACCCACCTGCTTTTTCAGCAAATCCTGTCCATCCCACCTCCCGGCTGTGGTTCATCAGCTCATTACTCTGCATCCCTACAGCCCCTACCTGGCCCAGGCGTCATGACCATCTGCTCCACTTCTCCTTACTCCTGCCTTCTCCCTGGTCCCGGCCCACAACCTGACCTCTCCAACTCTCCCCCAAATGGCACAGAGGTTTTCATAGGAGGCCAAGTTATACCTCATCCCTGAGCCCAGGATGAAGCCCAGCCCTCCAGCCTGGCATTCAAGGGCAGTCATAGACTGGCCACTCCAGCCTCACCTCCCCACCTTGACCCCAGAGCTCCTATCCTCCTGGACTACTTGTTTCCTGAGCAGTCTTTGCACTTTCATACTTCTGCCCTTTACTCTGATGTTTCTTCCCTGAGGAAGCCTTCCAGAACTTTCCAATGTAGGTTAGAGCCTCTTCACTATGTTTCTAAAGTCTTGGAACTCCTTATGTCACATAGTGAGCACGTGCTGTGGTTCTGTGTTAGATGTTTGCCCTGTCACCACACACACACACACACACCCCCTCATAGCTCCCTGAGGGCAGGGAGCTGCTTGCTTCCAAAACCACAGTCACCTGTCTTATGGAGCTGTCAGCATGTGTGGAACCTTCATTCTTACTCCTAGAAGAAGCAGAGACCAGCTGTGTCCCCCACCATGGTGACCCTGGGCAAGTCATGGCCTTTTCTGGTCTTGTTGCCTCACCCAGCCCTGGCTTCCTGTCCCGCAGCACTCCGCAGTTCCCAGGGGTGCTGTGGGTCACAGACAGGGATGCCCATAGGCAAGTGTAAAGGGTCCTGGAGCAAGCCAGATGAGCTCAAAGAGGCTCTCACAGGGCAAACTGCCACATGAAAGGCCAGCGTCTGAGACCAGCTGTTTCCATATGGGAAAGCAGGCCCAAAGTGGCCAGATCTGCTAATCTTTCAAGAAAAAACAAAAAGTGGGGGTTTTGTGTGAAATTTCCTGACTTTTAAATGCTGGCAACTAGCTTAAAAACACTCAGTGAGCCAGTGTTGTTGCATTGTTCAAGCCAAATGAAAACAGCTAGGAGTCAGATGCGCCTCCAGGCAGGACTGCCATCCACCGCACAATTCCAGAGGGCACCCTTCACCTCACGGTGCACAGCTCACACAGCTGCACAGAGGGCCTTTGTCCAGGGCCTCCGTGTTGTAACCATTGTCCTGTATTATCTCTCTGCCAGTTCCTCTGACGGCCCAGGCAAAGTGTGTGCGGTGGCAGGTTTCCGGGAGAGGCCTTACCTTCTCTCTTTTTGGAATTTAAGATATTTATTTTCTTGGCTGTGCTGGATCTTAGTTGCAGCACATGGGAAATCTCTGATCTTCATTGTAGCATCCGAGATCTTCAGTTGCAGCATACAAACCTTTCATCGGAGGCGTGCGGGATTTAGCTCCCCTGAGGTCATGGAATGGAATGCAGCAGGTGATTATGGAGCACAGAGGGAGGGCGAGGAGACAGCAGAGGGAGGCTTCCTCAGGGGTCTGTGTCTCTTCAGGGACCAGGGGGAGGTGAGAGAGTAATACTGAGGATGGGTGCCCCTGGAGGACAGTAAGTTCTGAGGCCTGGTGACCGGGCCTGGAGACAGCGCCCAGGTGCATCTGGGGCAAACGCAGACAAAACTGAAACTGTGTGTCATCCTGGAGCTGTCAAAGGACGTTGCCTCTGTGACCCTCATACAGGCTTAAGAGGCCAGGCTCATTATTTCTACTTTGCAGAGGCTCAGAGAGCTGCTGGCCCAAGACCACACTGGGTCTGAGTGACCCTAGGTCATACTCTCTCTGCCGAGGGATAGGCTGGAATATTCTGGAGAGAAAGTGCCTTTTTCTTGTCCTTCCTTGGTCCGAGTCCTCCTGCTCCATCCTCAGGATGTGAGAACCCTCCCAGGCTCTCTTGGCATTCCTCAGCTCGTCCCTCCTCAAAGTTCAAATCTGGGCCTTTTTTACAAGTCCCAAGTTTTCACTGCACTCAGGTCCCCTAGACTAGGGGCCATGTCCTTCTCACCACATTTCTCCGTCCAGCCTTGAACTGACCAATGAACTGACTAAGTGACTGATAAGCTAAAAAATCAGCTGGTAGAACTGTCCCCATACAACCACCTTTGGCAATTCCCTGGAGGGAAGCCAGGCCAGAATCATAAATGGCTACAGGGGGAGTATTTTTCATAGGTTCTAAGGCCATCATTGGTAGCCACCATTTCATAGTTGCTGTTAGGGGCCCAAGAGTCAAACAGGTCTGAGCTCCAGTCTAGGCTTTGCTGTTTACCAGCCCCCGGACCTGGACAGGCCCCTCCCCTCTCTGTGCTTCAGTTTCCTGAAGTCACGGAGTCACAGCAGCTACCTCAATGTTTTGCTGGGCAGATGGGTGAGTGTGCCCAGCGCAGCACATAGGGTAGCCTCAAGGGGAGACAGTGAGCCTCTTCCATCAGGGGATGACAGTGAGCCAGAGAGCTGGGTCTCCAGCCCCTATCTCCGTGGCCCTTCTGGGTGGAAATTTCTCCTGGTTCCCAGGTTCTAGATACAGCAATGCTCTTGCTGTCCCAAAGCAATTATGGAGGTAGGCAGGGTGTTTGTACCTGACAGCGAAGGAAACAATGCTCACTGAGCATCTACTATGCGTCGTGTCCGTGCTGGCTCTCGTATGTTAGTGACACAACCTGTTGATAAGGCAAAGTCTGTTTTTTACCAAGATAAGGGCCAACACACCTCTTGAAGTTTTGGCAGTATCTCAGAATGGGGAGGAAAGATCAATAGCATTGAGCAAGAATCATGATACAACAGTCCAGGGTTTGTTGGCAGAAACATCAGGGTAAGGATTTCCCAGGTAGAGATTCAAAGAATCAGAGGTGCTCACCCTGCTGACAGTTTTTATTGAACAGTTGCTCCGTCTTTCCAGAAGTTTCTGTAATGAAAAATCAAGCAGTTTGCTGGGGCTGCTCAATCTAAGAAAAGTAAGAAGAAAATTGCTATGAAGACAGTGGAGAAGCAAAGTCAAGTTAATGTCATTGGTAAGGTGTTTTGGGGCTTTTAGGGTCCTCGCTGAATGTGAAGGGAAGGTTCAGGTTCTCAGTGGGCTCTCTCGGCAGTGGGAAGTAGGGGTTGCCGTCCCTGCATTGAGGATGAGGATCCCAGCTGGAGGATTTAAACCTGTGCAACTGCCTGCACGTCTATGAGTGTGCACTGCAAGAAGGAACCCAGGTCCTCGGTCTTGTGGTTGACTGGGGCTTAGACAGGAGGGAGAGAGATAATCTGGAGATGGATGATGGCACTGTCAGAGGAAGAAGTTCACGTGGAGGAGCCAGCTGCATGTGGAAGGGTTCAGTTGGGCCTGTAGCCTCAGAGGTGCTTGAAGATTTCAGGAGAGGGGAAGATTGGCCCTCAGGGGGCCTATGGTGTGCCAGGTCTGAGCCAGGCGCTGGAGATGCCTTATCTCCCTGAGTAGATGCTATATCCTCACTTTACAGAAGAGACAAGCTAATCGAGGGCACATCTATGCTCCACAGAGGCCCAGTGGCTGGGTTGGGGTTCAGACCCAGGTCTGGGGACTTTGCAACCTTTGTGTGTGTGTGTGTGTGCGTGTGTGTGCGTGCTAGGTCGCTTCATTCGATTCCAGCGCTTTGTGACCCCCATGGACTGTAGCCCATCAGGTTCCTCTGTCCATGGATTCTCCAGGCAAGAATACTGGAGGGGGGTTGCCATGCCCTTCTCCAGGGGATCTTCCCAACCCGGGGATTGAACGCGCGTCTCTTACATCTCCTGCACTGGCAGGCGGGTTCTTTACCACTAGCACCACTTGGGAAGCCCCTTGAAATGTCTACTCAGTCCCATATCTGCCTGAGATTTGCTGTTTATAGCTGGGAGGTGGCTGGAGGAGGCAGATCCCTGAGTCTTTAAAGAAAACAGAACAGGCAGAGAAAAGCGGCCCTTCCTGTCAGGCTGCTCTCTGAATCTCAGCCCTCATCTCCCAGACTCAAATTCCTGGCCCTGGAGGGGGTTTGGCCGTGGCCAGGACACTCTGCCTTGTAGACATCTGGAGCGTCTGAACTGAAGGTCTCTGGTTGACAGAATTTCAGGGCAACTGCAATTGCCCTGAATTTCTGAGGGCAATTTCTGAGTCAGTTTCTGAATTGACTGACTTTCTGAGCAATTCCAGAACAGTAGGTGATCAACTGACAAACCTGAACAGACAAGTCTCCTAAAGGACAGTGGACCAGTAGACCAGTGACTCAGCAGCGCACAGACATGAGTGTGCCTGTGCGCACGGCCAGCCGTGTGACCCACCGACAGGCACACAGACCCCTTGCCCGCCAGCTCTGGGGCTGTAGGAGCTAGGCCTTGGAACCACCTGGCCTACCTGGGGCCCCCAACCCTGGCTGCCCAACTGGGAGAGGAAGAAGCTGTAATTTTCTCCTGGGGCCTGGCTCCCTGCCTCTCCCCTCATTCCTACAGGGCCCCCGGGCTCAGCCCAGGTACACTCCCTCAGCTGCCCTCTCTCCTGCAGAGCTGGCCCTTGAAAAAGCCTTCAAAGGATGGTAAGGACCTCCGAGACAGCAGGTGAGGTGTACCTACAGCCCTGGACTCAGGACTTTCCTTCCAGGGGAAGCTCTACTCCTTATCGAGGCATCGGACTCTCTGCTGCCAGCCCCTCTATAGAAGACTCCAGCCCACAGGAAGGGCTCAAAGTGGACTGACAACCAGTCTGACCAGCCCTGTTCAGTGACCAACTGGCCACTCAACACTCTGACTGGCAGCTGCTCTCAGAACCCAGTGGTACGGGGCCAGGGCTTCCGCTCCCCCACCCCTCCCCCACTCCAGAGGCTCATTACTACAGACTGAGTCACAGGAGTGTGGAAAGTTCTGATCTGGTCCATTGACCTTTTGTCCTCAATCTTACCCATGCACTGGGCTTCTTTCAGACCTGGGGATCCACATTAGTGACTTCTGCCCTCCCAACCTCAGCTCCCACTCCATCATCTTGCTGGCCTGCCCCTTGGGAGGCAGGCACTGCTGCCTTTCAGGTGGCCTGGCTAGGACTGGCTGGGCCAAGACAGAGAAGAATGTTGTGCTTCTACCCCTCATTTAATCTGTACAAGTGGTGCAGAGCAGCATGAGGTTAACACGTGGACTTGAGGTCCTGTACTAGTGTGAACCAGCAGAGCTAGTTACCTGTGAACCTCGGTGTCCCCATCAGAAGCACAGAGCTCATGAATGCACCAAAGGCATGGAGCTGTGGAGAGCTTCACGAGCACTTACCATGTTGGCCAAAAAGTTCGTTCGGACTTGTCCAGGAATGGATGTGCCCGAACGAACTTTTTGGCCAACTTGCAGAATGTACATGCAAGACTTTATGCACAGTATTTATGTTATTATGGGTGACTGGGCTCTGCTTGTGAGAGGAACTGGAGTTCAGAAATTGTCCTGTCAGTCTCCTCTGGTTGAGTTTGCTTGGAACCCCCTTACTTTCTCTTCTTCAAAGTGATGTGCACGGAGCGTTACCTCCACTTCCCCCTCCTAGGCCAATCCCTCATCTCCTCCCTGTCAGGTGTCACTTTTACTTCAGTGTCTCCTTGTTTCCTCTGAGTGTTCGTACCCATTAAAGGGATTCCTCCCCAGCCACACACGCTTCCATTGCCTCAGCCAAATTACTCAAGCTATTTGAATAAATACTTTTCCAAAGATATGGCCAATAAGCAATGAAAAGATGCTCAACAGCATTAGTCATTAGGGAAACACAAATCAAAACCACATGAGATATCATTTTCACACCCATGAGAATGGTTGTAATCAAAGAGACAGATGATACATATCAGTGAGAATGTGGAGAAATTGGAACCATCACCCACTGCTAGCAATGGGTGTTGGATGGTATTAGAAAACAGTTTGGCAGTTCCTCCGAAAGTGAAACAGAGTTACCCTGTTGATCAGGAATCCAACTCCTGGCTGTATACTCAAGAGAACTGAGCATATGTATCTACACGAAAGTTGCTATATGAATGTTCACTGGACCTGAAACAACCCAAATATCCATCAACAGATAAATGGATAAACTAAATGTAATTGTATGTATTTATATATATATATATATACATACACTGGAGTATTATTTCAGTCATTAAAAGGAATGGAGCACAGATACAAGCTACAACATGGATAAGCCTTGAAATATTAGGCTAAGTAAAAGAAGCCAGTCACAAAATATCACATGTATGATTTCCTCTATGTGAATGCATTTGAAATATCCAGAATAAGCAAACTCAGAGAGCCAGAAAATAGATCAGTGGTTGCCAGGAGCTGGAGGGATAGAGGAATGGGGAATGACTGCTCATGGGTGCAGGATTTCTTACTGGGGTGGTGAAAGTATTCTGGAATTAGAGAGTGGTGATACTATATTACTAATTAGATAGTATGTAACTAATTAGATAGTCATGACTTTTTGAATATACTAAAACCATTGAGTTATATACTCTGAAAGGATAGATTTTATGGTATATGAATTATATCTCAATTTTTAAAGATTTCTTAGGCTCCCAGGTACCTTGTGTGAGGAGTACAAAACCCTCGCTGGTGGCGGCTGCAGGCTTCCTTATCCCTCTGGCTGAGCTGGTCTTCTAGGTCTAGAGATGTCGTGATGGGGCCCACACCCCTTCCCGAGGTCAGGAGAGTCCTCAGGGCAGCTTTCAGGCTCCATAAGGAGCTTGTTGAATGAGGGGAAATTCCTGCCATGTTGAGAGACATTTGAGACAATGGAGAGGCTTCCGCAGGAAGCAGGGCCCCAGGAGGGGAGGAAAGTCCTAGAAGTCTGGGCTGCCTGAGGTGCAGGTGGTTGTCCTCTAAATGGAGAGGTGGAGCCTCCCAAGGCTGGGCTTCCAGGCTCCTCACTGAGATTAAACCTCAGGAAACCCTGAAAGATGCCTCTGAAAGGGCTGCAGTGAGTGGGAGACTGACAAGGTTACCATGGTTACCGTGGGTCATGGGACCATGATTTGGGCATTGGACTGGTGAGTTCTGTGATTATATGCTGTGTAGTGCCCTGTGGAAGTATTGCTATCTATTCCAAACTACCCGTAGGAAAACCCTGTATGCCCTGACTTTGGACCAAGCCTCGACCATGCACGGGGCCCTAGACCTCTGATCTTAGACTAATCCAGACAAACCCTGACCCAGAGTTAGCCTCCAGGAACACTGGACGTCTCACAGATACAGGCCCCAGGAGGGTAGGGCTATGCATTTTTACACTAGCGCCAGAGCTAAAAGGATGTGTGACTGCATCAGCAGCTTCTCGCTAGAAGGAAGCTTTATGCTGGGAATGGAATGAAGAGGTGAATAGGTGGTCCCAGTGGGATCTGGCCAGCTTAGGCACATGGAGCATACACATACCCTCTGAGGAAGGGCTGCTTCAGCTCCTGAGACGCAGGAAAGCTGTCGGTGTTTGACTCAGATTCTCACCAACCCAAGAAACACCTTGGGTTGCCTGGTCAGAGTCATTCTCTGAGATTCCATCTCCACTCTCACCCTCTGGCTTTCTGTCCCACAGGGCCAGTGGGTGAGGAGCTCCAGGTGCCAGACAAGGACACCAAGGCCATGGTGGGCACAGAAGACACACCTGGAAGCAAAGCCAGCCCAAATCCTCAAAAGTTACGGCCAAGTGTGTTCCACAGCATCAAGGTACCTCTCGGGACCTGGGAGGAGAAGGGTCATCTGAGCCCGACAGAGCAGGCTCTGCCACTTACAGGCTGTTAAATGCCAAGCAAGGCACTGCCTTTCCCTGAGCCTCAGTTTCCTCATCTGTAGAACGGGTGATCGTGATCTCTAGAAGCACGTAGCTTAATTTCAGGCACATGTTCTTTCCTTCCAGAGAGGCTCTTCTGTGGGCACTGGGGGACCAGTCTTCTTGGCGCCAATTTTTCTAGGGCGAAAGAGAAGGACCCCAGGGATCCTGAACCTGTGTGAATACTGGGAGCAATGGCTCAACCAAGGGCGGCCGTAAACAACCAAATCTGTGCCAGCACCTACACGGTGCCAGGCCCTGTGCCAGGGGCCATTCCACACAGTCTTATTTAGCTCTCACAGTAACCTGGTGAAGCAGGGGTGTCATCCTTGTTACACAGATGAGGAAACCGAAACTTAGAACAGACATTCTATTTTTAAGCTCCAGCATAAACACTCTATTTTTAATTCTGTGAGACACGTTTTTCTCTTGGGAATTCGATCAGGTTTTCAGGAGGGCTGCAGGCAGGCAGGATGTTTGTGTGGGGCTGAGTGAGGTGAGAGTGTAGCTTGGGGGTTCGCTGTGTGCAGGTGGTCTCCCAGGGAAGTTCAGGTGAGGACTGGGTGGGGTGGGGCGAGGTGAGATCTGGGGAGCTTCCTGGGGACAGGAGGGGTTCTAGTCCAGCCTGGGAGACCTCTGGGGACAGAGGGGCTCCGACCATCCTTGGCCCCATGCAGACTCTACTCTCAGTCCTGTAGATTTCAAGTCTCCCCCAGACCCCCGGGGTACCCAGGACAGCTTTCCTATTTTTCAGGCCTGTGAGAATCCATGCACTACCCCAATAATACTTTCTCTCCTCTTGCCCTGGACTCTCTTTCCCTTCCTCTCTCTGCTCCTGCTCCTCCTGTATGTCTGTCTCCTCTGACTCTGTTCCTCCCTTTCTCTGTCTCTGTCTCTCTGCATCCTCCCCCACAACTGTCTCTACCTGCGGCCCCTCCGCCAGTTCTTCGTCCTGTGCCACAGCCTGCTGCAGCTGGCACAGCTCATGATCTCCGGCTACCTCAAGAGCTCCATCTCCACGGTGGAGAAGCGCTTCGGCCTCTCCAGTCAGACCTCGGGGCTGCTGGCCGCCTTCAATGAGGTACTGGCCCTGGCAGCACAGCCACGGTGCGGGGGGAGGTGGTGGGGAATTGAGGGAGATTCTCACCTCCACTTCCCCTCTCTCACGGCCCTAATGTAAACCCTTACCCTAGTGCCACGTGCAACCCCATCACAGCTCCTTCCAATCCCACCCTTGAGGAGCGGGGCTCTCTGCTGGGGTTCACGGAGGATTTTAGAGCTAGTCAGGGTCCCTATTACCCGCACCTCCCCACCATTCTCCTTTTGGTTACTTCACCTTTTCAGGCACCTGACAATTGTCTGGCCCAGGAAGGAATCAGAGGAAGCCAACTTAACAGTAGGGAGAGAGGTTTAAGTGAGATCAAAGGCAAAACTTTGGGGACCTTAGGGTAGAGAAGGGAGCAGATGATACTAGACTGTGGAGTTGCTGCCGGATCCACAGGCCTCTGCCTCTGGGCTGACAGCCCAGCCACGAGGCCTGGACAAGCTCCTCTGGGTGGATTTGGAGACCAGAGTTCATCTGTGCCCAGCCCCTCCCCCACCAGATGTTTTCCGCCTTGGAGAAGGCTGTTGTCCAGAGAACACTCTCTCCCCACCCCTCAAGATTTCTGTGAAATTGTCTCTCCCTAGGGTGATGTGTCACATTCCTCCCAACCCAAGGCCCATGGTCTCCACTCACTCCCCAGACTCTCCTTATCACCCCACTCCCAGATGTCAGAGATGGGGAAGAATGTCTTTACTGTCATTATGCAGTTGTGGGACCTCGGACAAGTCACTCCCTGACTCTAGGTCTCAGTGTCCCATCTAAAAAATGGAGAGTGACTGTCCCTCCCAGGATCAGTCCTCCCAAGGCCCCTCTGCTGATACTGCCCCACTCCATCAGCAAAGAACCGGGGTTCACGGGTACGTTCCCCACCCACAGTCACAACCAGGAAGCAGCAGGGTGGAGCACACACACCCCAGCTTCTGACAGCGGAGCCTGCCCTGCCCTGCCAGCTCTCCAGTCCCCTCCAGCACCCACATCCAAGGATTTTAATTCTAAGGCTTGAAATACCAGCCTTAGTCCTGTGGCTTTAGACTTTTTTTGTGCTTAGTCGCTTAGTCGTGTCTGACCTTTTGTGACCACATGGACTGTAGCCTGCCAGGCTCCTCTATCCATGGGGATTCTCCGAGCAAGAATACTGGAGTGGGTTGCCATGCCCACCTCCAGGGGATCTTCCCAACCCAGGGATCAAACCCAGGTCTCCCGTACTGCAGGTGGATTCTTTACCATCTGAGCCACCAGGGAAGCACTAAACAAGACAGAAGTTCTGATTCGGAGTTAGGACACATGGGCATATCTACTCTGTGCTGTGCTCAGTCATGTCCAACTCTTCGGACTGTAGCCCGCCAGGCAACTCTGTCCATGGAATTTTCCAGGCAAGAATACTGGAGTGGGTTGCCATTTTCTATTTTAAGGGATCTTCTTGACGTAGGGAATCGAACCAGGGTCTCCCATGTCTCCTGCATTGGCAGGCAGATTCTTTTTCACAGCGCCACCTGAGAGACCCAGACTTCATTTATTTCCCATTCATGACACTCGAGAAACTCAAATCCCTGTCCTTGACTGTCCTACTACCCGTGTTTTAACATGGGATCCAACCCACACTCTAGAATGAAATTGAACTTCTAGCCCTGTCCATGCTGCTCTTATTTCTCTCCTCTATTGGAGCAGTAAGTAGAACACATCCTAGGAGGACCCAGAATCTGTGTTTTTAACAGGGACCCAAATGATTCTTATTCAACCATTCTGCAGAAGGTAACACTGAGATTGGTGATTGAGACAAGGATGCCCTCTGCTCTACTTTCATGGGTCCTCTCATCCCTTTGCAGGTGGGGAACACAGCCCTGATCGTGTTTGTGAGCTATTTCGGCAGCCGGGTACATCGGCCCCGCCTGATCGGGTGTGGAGCCATCCTTGTGACCCTGGCGGGCATACTCATGACTGTCCCGCACTTCATCTCAGAGCCGTACCGCTACGACCGCACCAGCCCCGGTAAGAACAGGAGGGGCTGGGCTGAGGGTGGACATGAGTTGCCACATTACTGTACACAGGGTCCACTCCCAGGC